>NW_025422831.1:0-107039 GCF_020497125.1 Mauremys mutica
TTTTATATTTGCATAGCACATTTGCACAGTACAATGGAGCCCTCACTGGGGCCTCTAGACACAACTGTAATATAAATAATAATGGATTTGGGGGAAATGGGATCACTTTCAGCAATCTGACTTATTTCTAAGTTACCAAGTTATCTCCAGTTCACAAGAGAAGGACAAAAAACAAGTGATTTTACTTTTGCAAATATTCAAATTGGGGTCTAGGTTTTGTTTTGCACAAGGTCAGTTCAGATGCCGCTCCCATTTTATCTAAACCATACCTCTAAACCTGCGAAGGCCCAAACAAGGGATGCAATGTGCTAACAGAGACCCATAATGAAGGATGCAAAAGTATTATTTGTACAGGAATCTAAAAATGCTGTGGGATTCATGTCTTATGTGGCTAACTTTTTGTAACCTTAATTTCATAATTTTTTTTCTGACAAATTCTTTTTCCATAATAAAAGTGAGAAAATAAAATTTGTGTGAAATGGTTGAAGCTTTGGGACTAAAATGAGCAACGTATTTCAAGATGAAGGATATTAGAGAGGAATGGCCCACACCCCAAAATTCAGAGTAGAAAGGAAGGGTCAGATTAAGGATTCCACTTTTGGCCTCTCTAATTTTAACCAATAGCTGTCACTGCAAACAATAATAAAGTGTTTACAATGTTCTATGGTCCTGAAGCATATAAAGCAATGAATCCACTTTTAAATTATGTTAAGTACCCCAGCTAGAGCATCTGATAAATACAAAACATGTCTATCACAAGTACTATTTATCATACAAAAATCACTGTGACAAGAGTTATGAGATAAAACAAACTATAATGCAAAAAAGAAAGCAAAGATTAATAACCATATCCGATGAAAATAAACACACAGAAGAGCTATATATCAATACCAAGTACGCAGTGTTAAGGGTATCTTTGAGATCTGTGCGTACAGATATAAGGCTAAATTCTTTCACATTTACAACAGCGTAAACATGGACCAACACTTTTGATAGACAGAATTTGAATGAGACACTATTGTACATAAGTAAAAACTATAAATGTCTCTCTCTTTTTTACAAAAAGCGCAGTCAATTTTTGTATGTGGTTTGAACACTTTAAACTAGGATCTTCTTATCATTGCTTTTGGGCATAGCTATTTGTTTTTTACATCAGATTCATGCTGTCTTTGTTACTGAAGTGGAAAGTGATATTGTTTGTTCTTTAGTTTTCTTTTTAGATGATAATTTTTCTCATTTAACCAAGGAAAAAACAAAATCCAACAACACAACATCCTTGTTACTGGCTTGCTCCGAAGGAAATGTGTAGTTAAGAGTACTCCCCACTCAAGTTGTTTTGGTTTTAATACTTAATTTGTTAGTAATGGAAAAAACTTCACAATATAGTAAAGGAATAATCTGGTGAGCTTTTTGAACTCATAGGACATTGTTTTTGATAATTTGCCAACTAGTGGAGGAGATTTATTATGCAAAGTGTATGCCAAAATGGCAAAAGGCTTCTCACGCAGCGCAAGACTATGGAAGAATAATTTTGTAGGATCAGTGTTACTGGCACTTCTATTGTATGTTAGGACTCTCTTTTGACATACAAAAAAATGTCTGTCTGCTGGAAATTCCCGCCTCTTTACATTTCTATGGTATAGAATATACTGTGATGTCTTGTCTTTGCTGGCCACTGAATCATTTTGATTCATGTGAACAGGTTTAATTTATTATTTATTGTTTGTGGTCAACACATTTAAAATCTTTCTCTAGAGACTTCATGCAGTACCTCTAGTTATGATCGTTACAAAAAAAATTAATTCTGTTATTAAGTTCATCATTGTCACTATTATTTTGAAGCATAGTATCAACTTAACATTTTAAGTTAAATTTGAAAAATTCAAGCTATTTTTAAAAATCAAAGTATTCAGTGTAAATTAGACAGGAAACAGTCTCTTTAGAAGAACATAACATTTTTTTGTTCTGTCTCAACATTTTACTTCTGTTTCAAAAAACTACATCACCTTTGTAAAACTAAAAAATATAACAACTTATAGTGTATATAAAAATAAAAAGACATCCAGGATCAAAGTTTGCTGTTGATTAGATTCATATAACTGAACGCAGATTTTGATGCACTATATTGTTATTGAAGTATCTGATTAAATATATATGATATAGGAAAAAGATAGCTTTTGAAACCTGGACATTGGATATAACTTTGTGAATCAGAAAGTGTCAAAATCTTTGAGAACAAAATCTCAGTCAATGTCCCTGGTAATACCCCTTAGATCAGGGATTCCCAAAGTGAGGTATGCATACCCCTGGCGGTATGCAAGATATCTCTGGGGGCTTACAGGAGAAAATGTGTAATGGTGGATTTTATTTATTATTTTATTTATTGCATTTTCATAATAGGCTACTCAGATGAAGCTTTACAACTCTGTGGAAATTTGTTATATAAAATATGTTAATTTACTTCAAGATGTACCAGTGAGAACACAGATACATGGAGATGCTGACACACAG
Source organism: Mauremys mutica (assembly GCF_020497125.1). Classification (NCBI taxonomy): domain Eukaryota; kingdom Metazoa; phylum Chordata; order Testudines; family Geoemydidae; genus Mauremys; species Mauremys mutica. Next base: position 2,512 of record NW_025422831.1, read on the forward strand.
ACCCGTCACCTCCAATCACTGTGCAGCATGGGTTCAATTGTCCAGCAACTGTCCAGTCTAACTGAGCTCAGAACTTAGTCGGGGTTTTTTTCTATTGTATATATCACACTATGTCTGTATTTAACAGTGAAGTATGGACAGATGGTTAAATACAGGTAGTGTTAATAAGAACACACAAAGTATCAGTGATAAGAAGGATAGGGGTATGCCCGCAGCTGGTAGATCTGAAAGGGGGTAGACAATAAGAAAAGTTTGGGAGCCTCTGCCTTAGATGGTGCATTTCTACCCCACCTAATCTCCTACTGCAGGTTAACATGAAAACATATTTGGTTTTCCATGTTTTTATATAGTATTTCCCCATCTTCTGCAAGTAAGAATTTACATGCTTTGAAATAGTTAATGTACATGAAACGAAGACTGTTATCATGGTTACATGGATGCATTTTAAAATAAAATATTGTATACTTACTTTCACCTATGTACTACATAAATTGCTGGTTATGATATATTAAGATTTTGTACTGTTATATTCAGTGGTGACAAGTCCTTAATTTGATTACTAATGTTCTTCTAAATGATTCCATTTTATCAGAATCTGGAAATAACTACAATAAAGAGTTCAAGATCCAGGGTACTCGGTGATATGAGCCACTAATAACATTCAGTATAATGTTGTTTTGCCTTGATAATTTGAACTGGCCAAGTCAAAGCATACTGCCTTCCAAATATGCATCTCCCCAGATAAGTTTACAGATACATTTTTACACTAGCATTGAAGCTACAGTCTGTTCTATTTATTTATTTATTCTGGAGGCTCTATTTTGTGCCACTACATTTGTCAGCAGTTTTTATTTTTAAAAAAAGCTTATTTTCAGGGTTTATTTATTGGCTGGCTGTGCTAAGCTGAACAGCATCCTAAAAAGAGTTAAACTTAAATCTAGATTTAAAAAAAAAAAATTAATTTGAACTTTTCAAGCCCTTTAGAGATTGACAACATGCAATAAACACATAGTGCCACATTTTTTAGAGGTCACCTTTTGTTTGCGCAAAATCATCTCTGTGTGAAAACACAGTTTACATCTGCAAACCGGATTTGCTAACAGGTCTACACACAGTTCCCAACTGCATACAAAATTCTATTTTTTTTTTGTACAAATGAATGTCGGTACAAATTTGGCAGGTGGTTTGAGGCAATATAAATCCCTATATACATATATTAGGTTCACATTATAAAACTATGCTAATATTCTAAGGAATAAATTATATTACTGTCAACATGAGAAGTTGCCTGGTTTGGAGTTTTTTATTTGGGGGTAGGGGATAAACATCAAAATGGCTTTTAAAAAGGAAAATGTACAGTGCTGGAGCATTTAGTAACTTAATTTGTGTGTCAAATTTGCATAATAAACTGTAATTATTCTGAGATACTACAGTCTATCAACCCAATGATAAGACTTTAATAGACCAGCTAAACAAAGATCTATGGGCTAATACCTAGTCTATGACCAGGGAGTTTCTTTACAGCAGAGAAAAGGAACAAAAGAGAAGCCTTTTGCAGAGGGTAAGGGTTTACAACATAGAAAACTGTACTAGTTTAATCTAAAATGTGAATTTCAACGGTTTCCATTAAATTTCTTTGTGGATGCTATATTAGTTGCCCACACAAAGGTGTGCACTCTCTTATTCTAGTTTAAAAGTCATTTAATTTGACAGGGAACAGGTTAAACTATAATAACCTTCCCCCCGCTCACCCTGAATAAGAGTCCATGTAAGCGTGTGCACTGGTTTAACTAAGGATACATCTACACTGCATAGCTACCAGTAGTCTACACTGACAGAATATGTTTTTTTGTTGGAGTAGGAACCATCACCTCCGCAAACAAAGTCAGATATGTTGACAGAAGCGCTCTTCAGTCCACACATCTATGTCAACATAGCTATGTCACACCCCTGAGTGACATAACTAAGCCGATATAACTTTTCAGCGTAGACCAGGCCTAAGTCTGTTGGAAAATGTAAATATTTAAATTAAACTGGCACAACTTTCCCTTCAGATCATAAATGATCTAGAAAAAAAGAGGGTGAACAGTGAGGTGCAAAACTTGCAGATGATACAAAATTACTCAAGATAATTACTAAGTCTAAAGCAGACTGTGAAGAGTTACAAATGGATATCAGTAAACTGGGTGACTGGGCAACAAAATGGCAGATGAAATTCAATGTTGATAAATGAAAAGTATTACATATTGGAGAACATAATCCCAACTATACACACAATGATGGGGTCTAAATTAGCTGTTACCACTCAGAAAGAGATCTTGGAGTCATTGTGGCTAGTTCTCTGAAAACATCCACTCAATGTGCAGCAGCAGTCAAAGAAGCTAACAGAATGTTAGGAGCCATTAGGAAAGAGAGAAAATAAGACAGAAAATATTATTGCCCCTATATAAATCCATAGTACATCCACATCTTGAATACTGTGGGAAGATCTGGTCACCGCATCTCAGAAAATTGGAAATATAGAGAAAGGCAACAAAAATGATCAGGGGTATGGAACAGCTTCTGCACGAGGAGAGATTAAAAAGATTAGGACTTTTCAACTTGGAAAAGAGATGACTAAGAGGGAATATGACAGAGATCTATAAAATCTTGACTGATGTGGAGAAAGTGAATGAGGAAAATGTTACTTACTCCTTCACACTACACAAGAACTAGGGGTCACCCAATGAAATTAATAGGCAGCAATTTTAAAAACAAACAAAAGGAAGTAATTTTTCACACAACACACAGTCAACCTGTGGAACTTGTTGCCAGGAAATATTGTGAAGGCCAAAATTATAACAGGATTAAAAAAAGAATTAGGTAAGTTCATGGAAGACAGATCCATCAATAGCTATTATCCAGGATGGTCAGGGATGCAACACCATGTTCTGAATGTCCCTAGCCTCTGTTTGCCAGAAGCTAGGAGTGGACAACAGGATGGATCACTCAATAATTGCCTGTTCTGTTCATTCCCTCTGAAGCACCTGGCATTGGCCACTGTCGGAAGACAGAATACTGGGCTAGATGGACTATTGGTCTGACCCAGTATGGCCATTTTGATGTTCATACAAGGCCAAAAAGTAATGTCGGTCCAGGGCAAAAAACAGAGAAAGGCTGACATGAGCGGAAGGGAGGTAATGAAACTTGGATCAGTGTGTTTCCATCAGCAAGGGATTGGAGCAATGGATTCCAGCTGACAAAGGCCTGGTCTACTCTAGGAAATTAGGTCAGTATAACTACGGCACTCAGGGGGGTGAAAAATCCACACCCCAGAGTAAGACAGTTAAACCAACCATAGGTGCTGGAACTAGGGGTGCTACTGCACACCTTGGCTCATATACAGGGTTTACAGTTTGGTTCAATGGCTCTCAGCACCCCCAACATACAAATTGTTCCAGACCTGTAAAACTGACCTAACCCCTGATACAGACAGATCCGCCACTTAAGGAGGTGGATTACTTACACTGACATAAGAACCCCTCCTGTCGGCGCAGGTAACGTCTTCACTGAAGCATTGCAGCTGCATCTCTGCAGCATTTTAAATGTAGACAAGCCCTGACTCTTACCTCTCAGCTACCTTTCTGAGTGCCAATAGACAAGTCAAATCATGACCCAAGGTATACTTACTTGCCCCCAGCTCAGCAACTCAACAGTCCCATGCTCTCTGTCTTAGTAAGAGGAGTTCAGTTCCCACAACAGTGCAATGGAGGACAGTAGGCCAAGGATAGTGTAAGATCAAGCCATAGTTTGGGGGAAAGGGAGCCTTAAAGCTGGTGCCCAGGCTTACAGTTATGGGAGAATGGGGAAAATGGCAGTTCAGCAAATTTGCAACTATTGTTCACTATGTCCTAAGCGCTGGCAAATATGCAAGTGTGCAGCAAGACTGTATTTTTAGAGAGGGAAAAGCTAAGCAACTAAAATAGAAAGATGGTTTATTATCTCCCAATTATTTCTGGTTCGGATGGAAAGTGTGGGTGGTGGGTGAAATCTCCCCGGGGGAAGGCTAGCTCCTTGTCTGCCTCTTCTATCCACAGCCCCCCCACGCTCCACCCATGCTCTTCCCCAGACCCTGCCTGCCACTGATTCACTGCTCACCTCTTCACCCCCCCCCCGCACAAGATTCCCCTCTCCACTCACCTCCTCCCCCGCCTGCTTGCCACTCACCCACCTGCTGCTCACCTCCTCCCCCTCCCCCTGCCAGACCTCCTCCTCCTCACCCGCCATGAGACCGCCCCCACCTGCCATGCAGCTGGCTCACAGCTCGGCTCCTCACCTTGCTGCTTCCCTCCCCCCCTCCATAAAACCCTCCCCTCTTTTCACCCTAAAGCACTAATAACATTCCCCAAGGGAACTGAACAGGCAACAGCTATAGATCAATTGCCAAGTGGATTCTCCTCTGTGTGGCAGGGAGTTCAGTGTATACTGTATAGAAAAGCCAGGCTACCTGCACCAAGCTGAAACCTAATCTCTCCTTTTGCAAAAGGTTGGTCATTGACAGCCTGCTGCATTAAGGCAATAGTTTAAACAACCTTTCACACTGAATTTCCTGCCAGACTTGTTTACTTAAAGTGGGTTTGAAAAAAAACAACTAGATCAAGAAATAAACTCACTGGCTATGTCAGCTCCTCCTTGAGCGAGGTTAGTAAAAAATACTTCTGCTGAGTACAGAGAATAACTGATGGGTCACTTGGAAACAGTTTTTAACCCCAACACCACACATTCTCCTACAATATAAAACCCAGCTGAATGTGACAAAAGGCTTTCTGGGCATTGGCAAATGCCTGTTAAATGGCTTCATTACCACTTTAATGGCCCTTTAACAGTTTCAGTGATCTCTGCTATGAGGTCTCTGGAAGGCGCTCTCACTTGTGTGAAGTTACTCAGAGATCCCTTTCCCTCACCTCCTCATTCCCCCACCTGCCACTGGCATCCTCACACACCCCGCTCCCCATGGGGATGGGGGGTTGGGGGGGGTGAGGATGAGGGACATGGCCAGCAGCTGCAGGAACCTCTGAAGGTGGAAGGGGGTGGGGTGGAGAGGAGGAAGACTTACCAGGCAGCAGCAGCAGGCAGGCGGAGCCTCCGAGAAGGGTCAGAGCAGGGAGGGGAAGAGGTGGGGAGGGGAGGGGAGGGGAGAACATCATGGCCCAGGTGTCAGGCAGCAGGGGTAGCTGTGCTAGGGCATACCCACCGCCCATGATGGAAAGCTATCTTTCCCATCGTGGACTAAAAACCAAATTCACCTATGGAGTTCCTTTGTGTAGAACAATGTAGGCACTAGTACATGGGTATGTGCACCAGGACAAGGGGCAGTTCGGTGGCCAACCAGATGATCCCTTAGGTGATACCAAAAGGAGAAAGGCCCCTTTCCTCTCACTGAAATTGAAAAGGCTACCTGCCTGTCACGTTCTATTTCAATACCTCTTGTGTCAGTCATTCTTTCTGGATTTATGGCAGACTCTTTGTATACAGGAGTTTTGTTATGTATTGTCCCCATTATGCAATATTGAATATTTTCTGTTTTCTCTGTCTGTGCCATCCAAGTTTTCCATTATTATATGGCTGCAAAACAATACCTTTCAGTGTTCAGTTATTTATTTGTATAATGGTATATACACCCTATTTCTTTTCTGTCTGTTACTCTGAAAATTTGTTTTTAAGTGTAGATCTGTATTTTAAGTGGGGCTTGTTACATTATCTGCTATTATTTTATTTATTGTGTGCATAGTCGTCTAGCCAGTGATGGCATCTTCAGTGATGTGATGCAGTTCTTCTAGGCCACCGCAGACCCTTTACTAAAAATACCCCTAACTAAATCTTAGGTACTGCGGGCAGGGTGCTCCCATGGACACTGCTGCTCACAGCTGAATTCCCCAGTGACTCCATCCACACTGAGCATGTGGAAAAAAATAACATATGGTCATGTAATTAAAGACTGTAACATAATGCATCCATAGCAGAGCGGAAATAAAGGTTGCACAGGCAACATTAATTCTGACAGTTTCTAATTTTTGAGTGCTCGACTTTGTTAAAAGACCATCATTAAGGTTGCATAGTTTCTTCTGGTGTGATTTTTAAACACATTGTCTAATTGTATTTTATATAATTACACAATAAACCTTAATGACTATTGCTGTCCTTTTGGGAAGTATTCATGCTTCACTGAAAGTTAAAAAGATATTATATAACAAAAATGCACACTCAAGCTATGTTAAAGTTTTGATTTAAAGTCACAAAAACAAAAATTCAGGTTCACAGTTTAAACTTTGTGCTACATTTAGCATATCCCGAGTGATTCCCTGAATACTTTTGTAACCAATGTTAGAGTGCCCTTTAATAACTATTAATATGGTATCTGGACCTGTCCCTTGTGTGTTGTTTCTGTTCCATGTAATATATATTTCACCCAATCAGTCTGTTTGGGTGGCAGAACCTAGCCATACGGGGAAAGAGGATAGAAGCCCTTGCTAATAGTCTCCTAACTGCTTACAGAACAAGTGGCCTCATTGGATCGATCCTGTTCTTGTGTGGAGCACTGAAGCCAGTTTGAACAGGATGGGTCAGACAGAGTACCAATCAGAGTCCCCACAGATGTAGGAGCATCTGGGTTTTACTAAGAGAACTTAAGTTGGTTCAATCCTGTTTCTCTATCTTAAGAGGAAAGCCTGTTTAATTTAGTTAGTGGTTCTGTGTAAGATTACATGAAACTAAATATGCATGTTGGCTGTTTGTTTTAAAATTCTTTATTCCAAATGCTAAATAAAAATACTTCATGTTAAGAAGGGGGTTGGTCAATCTCATTCGTCACATATTCCTGAAGGGAGGAAATGCAGGTGCCTGAAATCTTGTCAGACCTGTAGCATGATAGGCAGTTGTTACACATAAGGCAGTGAGTGTATCCAGGTCCTGATCTAAGAGACGAATAATCACGAGATTGCATACCGAGATGGGTCAGGGCAAGAGGCTTCTCACCTGAGGGGGCACATTCAGAGAGACCAACACAGACACATGTGCAACCGCAACGAATCCAAACTCCTGGCATTCCATTTAATAACTTACCACAGTATTGTCCACCTCCAAAGGGTTAAAAAGAACATCTTTAAAAATTATTTAAAGCAAAAATGGATTTTAGTCAAAATATTTAGGTCTGAGCAATATTTCACAACCAAGGGATAAACCTCTGAGACAGGCCTTTAAAAATAAAACTGCTGACAAGTCCTCAAGTATGGAAATGAAAGACAGTGCCTCCAGAAAAAAAAAAGGCATAATCCAGCTTCCTTGATGCCACAGAACCGTATCTGTAATTTTTCTACAGCACTGCATATCTCTGGGGCAATGTCCTTTGACATGGAATTCCGCGCCTCGCCAACTCCTATTGGCCAGTGCAGTGGGAACACACTTTTGAGAAATGATTAGTGCTAGTCAAACCACAATGTGTCCAGCCTGCAGGAGAGAATGGATGCAAGCTCTTTGCACACTACCTTCTTTACACACTCACTAAGGGCCCCTTATGTGTGGTAACATTTCATCACAATGGAGTGTATTAGGTTTCAGCCACTCCTGCAATTATTATTAGGCTATGTCTACACTACAAAGATAAGTCAACCTATTCTAGGTCGACTTCAGCCCCACAGTAATTAATGCAGTGGCGGATGTCCATGCTATCCTTCTTTTGGTGGTGTGCATCCTCATCAGGAGCGCTTCCAACGAGTGAAGAGGGGTAGTGTGGGCGACAGAGCTGGGGCTCTCACCACCACGCAGCTCCCCACACAGGACCCCAGATGCCCCCTGGAGCTTCTTGCCTTCCCATTCCCAGCTGGGAGCAGGGGAGATGGGGGCCAGAGCTGCCTAGGGCTTCTCGTCTCCGGCAGGAGTCTGGTCGGAGCAGTGATCCGGGGCAGGAGGGGGTAGGGTCTCAGTGGGGACCTCAGGTGGCAGCCCAAACCGGGAGCCTGGGTGGCAGCCCAGCTTGCAGCAGAGACTAGACAACAGCCAATGTATGGAATGCAGTGTCTACCCAGGTTTCAGAGTAGCAGCCGTGTTAGTCTGTATCCACAAAAAGAACAGGAGTACTTGGGGCACCTTAGAGACGAACAAATTTATTTCAGCATAAGCTTTCGTGGGCTACAGCTCACCCAGAAAGCTACCCAGACACTGCGTCGGTCTAACTCCACTGACATAGCCCTATGTCTCTATGGCGTGGCTGGGACTGGAGTTGGCCAGCTGGCCGGGAGCTGGGGCCGCTCCGGCCGGCTGGGGTCACCTGACCTGCCCAGGGCTGGGGCCGCTCCGGATGGCCCGGGGTTAATGGTTACGGTGAGGTAACTGGTAAGACTAATGCTTACCAGTTAACCGTTTAATATTTTACATCCCTACTATAATGAAAAGGAAATTAAACAAACTTGTTAAAGTTAATGCTGCACATTGACAGGTAAATTGGACCATATGCATAGCAAGAAACAGAGTTATGAAAGCAACAAAGAATCCTGTGGCACCTTATAGACTAACAGACGTTTTGCAGCATGAGCTTTCGTGGGTGAATACCCACTTCTTCAGATGCAAGAGATGCCTTGCATCTGAAGAAGTGGGTATTCACCCACGAAAGCTCATGCTGCAAAACGTCTGTTAGTCTATAAGGTGCCACAGGATTCTTTGTTGCTTTTACAGATCCAGACTAACACGGCTACCCCTCTGAGAGTTATGAAACTAAAGCATTTAAAATGTACAGAAATGAACAGTTAAAAGAAAGTATGTCATTCAGAAATTCTCACTGTTCATACAGTCTCATAAATAAATGTGCACATCCATCCTTAATTTAAGGGTAACAACATTTGTCTCTCTTTCCCCTGTACATTTCTATGTTTGTTAATACAGAAGAGTGAGAGGGAAACCCTAAAGCAAAACAAAAAAAGACCTACTGGCAGCATAACCACTTTCATTGATTTGTCATCTGATGTATAAGCCTATCCTTTAGTCATCAGTATTAAAGCAAGACTCAGCTCACACAGGTTCTCTCATAGATCTTATTTTCCCCAATTCATCAATTAGAGAGTGTGATGCTTTCCCTAAGCTTTCAATTTATTGTCGCATACTCTCTCTCAATGGAGCTTTCCAAGTAACACTCCTCTCATTTACAGTAATTACATTTTAAAGAACTGCTTTAGTTTTATTTACCCTGCAATCATAAAGGAGATTTTAAAATTCGATGCTTGTATGACCTCATAGAGCTAGGATTTCCAGCATGTTTGTATTCATCTTTAGCAGAAACATATAATTCAGCTCATTCTTAACATGACTGACCATTTAAGAATCCAATCGTTATTGTATCCCTGTATTTAATTACCAAATATTTTTAAAATTCCTAAACAAACTCCCATACAATTTGAGAAACCTGTGACAACCTAAAAACCTAGAATGTCTGTATCTTTACCAATTTGAAGACAACAATGGCATTGCAACATAACGAAATCACAGTATTGTATGTGAGTAAATTTACCATCCCAAAGGAAACTTCTGCAATGCTTCTCTGAGTTCAAAGTTGCAAAGGATTAGGGGAAAATTTTGCAAATCCATACTCACATGAATAGATAGTCCTTATTCACAAGACTTATTTATGAATTGACTTCAATGGGACACCACCTGTAGTAAAGTCTACTTGTGTGAGTAGGGGTTAAGTGGTTTGGGCCACTATCTACCATAAATATTTTTGGTTAGAAGATTTTTGTATTAGAAATTGCACAATGAAAACAAACACCATGTAACTCAAATATTAATAACACATTAAATGAAATAATTTTGAACAGTTTTAGTGCTGTTTTTAACCTCCACACCAACCAAAATATCTTTACTTCAATTTACAGAGATTTACTATACCATGTTTTAGTAATGTTTTATGCCAGTTCTTAGTACTAATTTTTGCTTTTTATTGAACAGTTTGATCAATGTTGAAATGAAACAATTAATTCTTCTTCAAGCTGTGATTCTAGAAGATACCACAGGCTTGTAACTACTAGCACATTAAACACATATTTATCTTAGTTACACCAAGAAAATTAAATGCAAATGTTCTGCAGTTTAAAAAAAAGATTATAACCAATACAAACACAAATGTCTACCATTCATCTAATTTATTAGAATGTTTATGTAAAAAAAATTACTTACTACTATATTAAATTCAACTATATGTGATTTTTATCTCCCAAAATTCACTAAGGTCTAAATTCCATGGGAGTTCACTTATTGATTCATGTTAGTAACAAGTAATCTTTAACAATTCATGTCTACTATGTCTTCCTTGCAGCTCTCAATACCTTCACTTCGGCTGCTCTGTTAATTGAAATGGGACTTCTGATTCATGTGCAAAATAATAAGAATGGTACTAAATTAAGTTTTTGTTCAGTTTATAAAATGTATGTCAAATTATTGTTCTCTGGTATGCTCTCACACCTGCTACTAAAGGTTTACAATTGGCAATTATTTGAATTATTATTCTCCAATGTTTATATGAAATTTGTTGTTTCAAATTAATATTTTATTATTATATACACAGATGTAAAATATTATAAAATGTAAACCATCTTATCTGAGAACCCTTGTTTATTGATACTGTAGCTGAAAATTTTTGCACAGAATTTCCTACCTTGAATACTACTCATTCATGAATACATTCAGAAACTGTCTCAGAATTGATCTACTGAGTGCCTCAGAACATCAGAAATTGTATCAGAGCATATAGTTTGCATCTTAGTAGAAACAGAACCACAGCAGACTTTAGTGAAAATTGAGACAAACAGGTATATGTTTGCTGGATATTTGTTAGCTATGGCCACTGAAAATTTAGCTCACAAATCTGACTAACCTTACTAGCCCATCCACTATGTATTTATATTTGAGATGCAACCCATTCAAATAAATCCCCAAATCCCTTGCTTTGCCAGATGCCACAGGAACTAATAAAGTGACATCAACACATTAGCTCCAGGATCAGAGCATCCTACAAAGCAAACCACTTGGGTTTATGCAGTCAGAAAACACTTTCATAGGCTCTGGCAGCCAACCACAAAGTATGGGCTGTATGGAAAAAGCCAGGTAATCCTAAAATCCCCCATCATACGGGGTCTTCCCCAGGAGTACAGATAGCAATTAATGATTATGAATTAAAAATTTCCTTTCTACTAATATTTTCAATAGTCACTTGCTGTTTCTGCTAACAATCACAGTAGCCAACTTTCAAGTGGTAAATAAGCACCCCGACTTTCACAATAAACCAAAAATCAAGCTAATCCCATTTCAAAACAAGGCCAAAACAAGTCAATCCCTAAGAACTCCAACACTCTATGTGACTAGATCCCCCCAGCGTGCAGTCTGGGACTGTGGTGGGCCCGCTGTGCACCCCTGACTCTCTCCCCTGCTTGCCCCCGCCCTTCCCCTGCTTGCCAGGAGCCGATCGAAAAAAAGCAGCAACAAGCTACATGCCACAAACTAGCCAACAAGCAACTCACAAGCAAACTAAGCCAAAAACCTATAAAGAACAAGGGAATATTCTTATTCTTACATGAAATATAAGCTATAGATGTTAATAAAGGGAAAGTTTCAAGAAGCCAGCTCTATGGGAATACAAAAAAAAAGTAAATAAAAAAATGTACAGAATGATGCACTCTGGATTCCCAGAACATATATATTCATACTGATTGAGCCACAGATGTCACCATATTAAAAACACGCCAACCAGGAAACACAGCACCAAACAGCAAATTAACAAGTTGGGTAAATGGAAGGGGTAAAGAAAAGTAAGGATTGCAGTTTCATTCTTCAATGGTTTAAAACAGCGAGTAAATCACATTATTAGTAATAGCTTGACAGTATTCCTTTAATCTTGTTCATTCATGTACACAGGATGTAACGTGTGCATCGTCTGAACAGAACTTGTACTCTTAAAAAAAACTTTCACTACTGACCCTTTGGAGTCATCTGTATTTCAAAATCCCTGGCCCCAGATATGCATAAGACAGCATGGGTTAATAAAGTTTAATTATGCAGGAAGGAAGGAGCATCTTTGTAATCCTCAAAGATGAACATAATACCCTGTGGTGAAATGGCTATATCTGATCTATAATGATGATGAAATCCTTCAAACATAACTTATTATGGTAAAGATGCAGACAATCCTAAATCAGCTACAAAATGCAGAAATCAAACAACATATCTCAAGTCTTCACTTAACTCTAGGACCAGATCCTGTATACTTTTACAGTGTTGTGACTTCCTTTTGTGAGGAGGAAAAATTCTGTGCATGGTAGAAAGTTCCAACTACATTCCATCTCCTTCCTGAAAAACAGCCAGATGCATATCTGGCAATGGGAAGAGTTCCAAGAGACAGTGGGAAGTATTTGTAGGAAGAGAAGTGGGCACAACCCTATTCGTGTGATGTGTTTTGCACCAAGCCTAGTCCTAAGGACTGCAGGTAAGCACATGGGCATTGGTAATTTTAATAAATCACTTTTCTTCCCCCCGCCACACAGTTATATTTATGAAGTTACTGTTTCAGTAGTGTGTAAAATAAAGTTATGATGATATACTGCTAAGGTAGCCTACAAAAGATAACATCTCAAACTTGAAAAAAAAGCACAACACCAGAATACGTGATTGGGACAAACGTCTAGATTCTCTCTTTTAAATTTTGAACACTGGTCAAACACAATCCCATTTTTCAAGGCTAGAGAATTGCTCCAGGCTCCAAAGTGGCCTCTTCATAATCTTCATATCTGCTAAAATAATAGAAAAAGCTCTTAATATGATATCATTGCTTGTTTTGTAAACACGTCATGTTAAAAAACAGCAGAAAGAGGAGAGGAAAAAAAGAAAAAATCCAATGTTTCACTATGACATTTTGTGGGAGGGACATTTGCAATAATAAAAATAATTATAAGATGTATCCTACGCCTTAACACACCTGCCTGACAGTTTGTTATTGTGAAAATCTTTTTTCTAGAGTACATACATTACAGCAGCCTTGAAAGTTTCTACTCACTATAGGCAAGTTTTTCTTTTTGGGTGGTTGTTTGGGTTTTTTTTGTTTTTTTTTTTGAACAGGTAATAGTTTTATGAGTATCAGTTTTAGTCTATTCTACATGGGGTCTTTTGCTGCCTTCATCACTACACAATCCGAGCACCTTCCTTCCAGTCATGCATTAAGTGACATGACTAGTATTTGTCATGTACAGTTTGTTCTGTCTCTGATCCAGTCTGCAGGGTGTGAATTGTGCGTGCAGTGTCGCATCTTCATCACTACACAATCCGAGCACCTTCCTTCCAGTCATGCATTAAGTGACATGACTAGTATTTGTCATGTACAGTTTGTTCTGTCTCTGATCCAGTCTGCAGGGTGTGAATTGTGCGTGCAGTGTCGCATCTTCATCACTACACAATCCGAGCACCTTCCTTCCAGTCATGCATTAAGTGACATGACTAGTATTTGTCATGTACAGTTTGTTCTGTCTCTGATCCAGTCTGCAGGGTGTGAATTGTGCGTGCAGTGTCGCATTGTGTGTGTGTTTGTGGATCTTTTACAGCCTTTATATTATTTAGGGGAACCACATTATTTTCTGTTAAGGAAAAAATGAGGACTCTGTACAATGTTTAGTATTTCTGTGTAAGTGCCACATTTCTGGATTTTATTGTAACCACAAGGGGTTACATTAGCAAGATCATGACACCTTATTTTGCTTTTCTGCCTTGTCTTATTTATATAGTATCCTTGGGTTAGCACTTCTCAGTAACTCAATAAGTTTAACAGTGTTTAACAGTAATTAGAAGCAGTCGTTTTTACTGTATAAAGGAGGATGTCAGCACTACTTTTGTGAAGCTGGCAGTATTCTACTTCTGGTAGCATGTTTGCACAGCTGCACAGAACCCTGTCTGAAAAAATAGAGCAAGAGTTTTGAAAAACAAAGCAAGTCCCACTAATTTTATCTAATATCTGTTAATATATATTTTATGTTCTCCTCTTCATTCTAAATGACAAAAACATTACAAGTTTATTAATGATCTAAAACTAGTTGCTATGGGTGTTTTCTCTGAAGTGTTACTGGAAATCCTAACTTGATTTACAGTATTTCAAAAATATTTTGGCATCCCATTAGTTAGCAAAAGGCGCTGTACGATCCTTAAACCCTCGCTACCTAATTTGGAGTTTGACATTATATTTATGGTGATCAAACAATACAATTTAAAAAACTAGAACAATCTCAGTAGCTTCTGCAAACTCTGACTCCAACAAAAGAGGATATACATTCAAATACAACAAACATATTGGGATCACCTCCATTATTTCCCTACCTCTACTCAGTTCTCAGATGCATTTGCAGTGGGTGCCTGGAATTCAGTATGTGCCTATAATGGTGTGAGTTTCTTTGTGACAGTTAGAAATTTATGAGGATGGTGCTCATGGCACTGGTGGCCTAAAATTGGGATTACACAGCCTTAGTCAGTGTTTACTAGTGCAACAGGGAGCCTGAAGAAGGGTAAAGGGGAAGGAGAAGACAGTAAGAAAAGTAGTGAGAAAAGATATTAGATTACGGATAGGAGAAAAAGGGCATCAAATAGTCAATAGACAATATGAGGGCGAGAGGGGGGAAATGTTAGAGAGTGACCAAAAGAGAGGAAATCAATAGCTGAAAGGGACACAGACAGGGGCGGCTCTAGCCATTTCGCCGTTCCAAGCACGGCGGCACGCCGCGGGGGGCGCTCTGCCGGTCACCAGTCCCGCAGCTCCAGTGGACCTCCCGCAGACGTGCCTGCGGAGGGTCCGCTGGTCGCGCAGCTCCAGTGGACCTCCCGCAGGCGTGCCTGCGGATGCTCCACCGAAGCCGCGGGACCAGCGGACCCTCCGCAGGCATGCCTGCGGGAGGTCCACCGGAGCCGCCTGCCGCCCTCCCGGCGACCGGCAGAGCACCCCCCGCGGCATGCTTGGCGTGCTGGGGCCTGGAACCGCCCCTAGACACAGACATACACATACACTGATGAGAAGAGGATGAAAAAAAAATCACTACTGCCAAGAGGAATCATTCCTGAAAAACAATTACATTCAAACTAATTTGATAGGACAAGGACAGGAGAGGTTGTTGTAGGACAACAGATAACTAAGCATACAAAATTTGCTTTAGGAACAAGTAAGCTGCTGCAATGAACACCAGAGTGGATGCAATAGTTCCAAGTGCAAATACACCTATCTACCCTGTAATGTAGTCTCATTTGGGGCATAAGTAGTATAATGCTGGTTCTGCAAGTAGAAGGCATGATTTGAAATCCATTGATATAAACATAATGACTCTTCTAGGTGAAGATTTTTAGCCAGATATTTGCTTCACAAATTCTTCTATTTCCTTTATTCCTTTTTGGTGTAGAATTTACACAACCTTTCAATATTAAAAGCATGATCACAATATATGAAGGCTTTTCTTATGGCATAAGACAAAATGGAAGAGGAAATACTCTGGCAGTATAAGATGATCTCTCTCTCTCACACACATATGCACCCACCCATGCACTCCAGGCATGTAATGTGGCATGCAACATTTCAAAAAGTCTTAAATGTTACTAGGACTAGGAAAGACAACAGAGACTGACTTTATTGCTCTCAAGAAATAGCTTTTATCATGAAATGTGCATATCTGGGTGAGGTTACAGGAAGAGGCCTTCACCAGCAAGCAAAGAAGTTCAGATGCAGAATGCTGAACAGCTGTATTATGGAATGCTGATAACCATTTAAAGTTACTCAAGTTGTTGGGTTTTTTTTGTTTTGTTTTTTTAAAAGCTATCTGCCAACCATTACCAAACAAATATTTCTCCCAAATGTAAGATGTTGTCTGACCATGACCTACACATATGATACCTTTAAAAAAAATAAATAAAAAAATAAGATTCTCTATACTTTAGTACCAGTTCTGGCTGCTATACTTATATTATGCTTAATATTTTTATTAGCTCTCTCTTTCTTACTGGTATTTTTCAAATTTTGGCATATTTTGCGGTTTGAGTCAGATTTGTGATCTCAGTTCAAAACTTTAACTGATTTTAGTCATTATTTAGCGAAGACTTTAAATCCATTTCAGCTTTCTGGGGTTCTCTTGACTATTCTGAAATAATTTCTTTCATCCAGTGTGCCAGAAGACCAATACAGCCAAGAGAGATAAATCTGAAAATTTGTTATAAATTCAACATGAGTAGATTTTGGACATCGCAAAATGCAGTTATTGAAGACTCATTCTGAACTAGTTTTTATTGTTTGATCTAGGAGTTTGGAGAAAGTATACTGTGAAGAGCAGCCAGCCTTTCACCTTTGCCTCCTCCTAAACCAGAGATCTGGATACCCACAGAGGAGCTACTACCAAATCTACAGAAGGTTCTCCGAAGTGGGGGACAAGCCTTCTGGTGTGGGTGAAACAGGGCAGAGAAGAGAAGCAGCAGAAATGGGAAAATTACATAATCTTGGATTCATTCTGACTATTCAATGTAAATTATCTTCTATGACTAAAGTAGCAGAATCTAATCTTTCTTCTCTGCTCCTGGCCTTAGGAAAGGTTCATCAATCTCTCTTTTGTATTAGGTTTTAATTTAGGCTTCGGCATATCCTTTAATTGGGAAGCCCAGTGGTTCCCGCACAGCTGGATGCCATCTTGCTGTTTTCCTACCTCTTGCTGACAGATTCCTTTCTGAGTTGCTATCCTCTCTCTAGCTAGCAACACTGAACAAAGGCAGCTGAACACCCACAGAACAGCAGAATCCCCTGATGAGTAATGGAGTGCTAAGAAGTTCTGCATTATCTTTTTCTGGGCTCTTATGGAGTAAAGCAGAGCCAGCAAAGCTTCCAATTGGCCACTCGTTCAGTAGGGACTGGAAAGAGCCAAAAATTGTTTCATCAAGAGTTTCATGTGGTACTGCGCATCAAAAGTAAAATCAAAATAAACTATCAGAGTGAAGAGCAACTGGTTTTCAATATTAGAACAATGCTATGAGAAACAGTAATTGTAGTAATATGCACTTTTTTATATACTACTCTGTTCAGGTTCTTATATTGCCCTCATCAATATAGTATCTGGGTCCCTTCCTGTAGCCCATTAATCCATGTGATTAATATCCATTATTCATTCTGTCTCTTGAGTTCTGCTGAGGGAGAAAATAGTGTACGCAGGTTAGGTAGTGTTTTGTTTGGTGTGGGTTTTTTGGATTTTGTTTGTTTTTAATTATAAATTATCTGTACAAGGTGTTATGTGTTAGAGAAGGCAAGGTTGAAGAAATGTGCCTTGCACTTGGAGTAGATGATGAGGCTTTGGGTGGTCCTTAATCCCTGTAGGAGCTTGTTCCACATTCTCTTACTGGGCCCCAAGAAAGCTCTTGTCTCTTACACAAATAAGCTTTACCTTTGTGGTAGAAAGTTCCATTATGCCTGAGGAGTGGAGCTGTTGAAAACAGTCTTTATTCTAAAGCAGGATATATAAAAGATCCTGGTAATCTTTTACATCTCCTGGGCCCATGCCATTGAGTGCCTTGAAGATAAAAAACTGAGTCTATATTCTATGGAAAGCCAGCGAAGAGTGTAGAGGACAGGTCTTATGCACTGTAGTAGCGCACAGTGCTGAGGAGACATGCTGCTGTGTTCTGTATTTGTTGGAATTTCCTAAGGACTGATGGCTTTATGCCCAGGTATATTGCATTGCTGAAGTCCAGACAGGACATGATATTTATTGCATTATTATTTATTGAGGCCAGGTCATCGTCCACAGGAGTCTCCCTAGCCAACCAGAGATGACAGAAAGTGTTATTCGTGGATGCTGCTATATGAAAGTTTAGCATCCAAGAGGAATCCAAGAAAACTCTACTGACTGAACTGAATTTTTGTTGGTGTGTGCAATCAACCAAAGGAGATTGTACTACAGCTCCAAGGACTCCAAAGTGCTTTCCTCTACCAACCAGCAATAATCTCCATCTTCTTCAGATTCAATCCAGCTGTTGTCCATCCAAGTACTGATTTTGTTCAAGAACTGATTCATCTTGCTGATAGTGGTGTTGTCATATGTAGTGAAGGATAAGTAGAGCAATGTGTCACTGCATAATCCTTGGCACTTCAATCCAAGTCATCTCATCTTTTCTCCTAATGGCTGCATGTAGATGTTGAGTAGGACTGGACAGAAAATTGATCCTTGGGATACTCTACAAATGACGGGTCTAGCGGTAGATATGCAGTTTCCTCATTAACACCATCTGGCTATATCCCTTCAAGAAAGGGCTCAAACCCTATTAGCATATTCCCATGGACACTTACCACCTCTCAGATGGGACATAAATATCTCATAGTCAACACTGTTGAATGCTGAAGAAAGGTGCAGGAGGAGGAGCCTGGATGGATGTCTCCCCTACATCCAATGGTAGTCAGTGGTGCTGGAACATTTACAATGGAGGAGCTGGAAGCCAGTGGTCCCCAAACTTTTTACTTTGCACCCCCTTTACTTCTGTTTGTGTCCCCTCTCCCCAGAGCTGGGGCCAGGACCGTTCTCTTCTGCTGCTTGATTGTGTACTTCTGATTCCAAATGAAGTGTGTGGTTGACTGGTTAGTTCCTAACTTTGGTGTTCTTAACTCTGAGGTTCTATTGTAATGAGAATTAAGCTATCCAATGCTTGTTTTAATAGAATATTCATATACTAAAAGGCAATATGTTATTTTAATATGAATCCAGAGTACTAGAAAGAGTAATGTTACATAATGGTGATTCCAACATAGCTCCTTTAAAGAAATGGCATCATCCACATTCAAAATAAAGAATGTAAGGCCCAATCTTTCATATTCTGTTCATGGGAGCTGTCCTATTGACTTGAATGGGTTTTAGACTGAAGACCACAAGCCTTACTGAAGAACGTAGTCCTATGGACTACAATAATCTAAAATGCAAGAATTACATTAAAGACTTCAATGGGACTACTCATATGAGGAAGAGTTACATGGTTGGCCACTGAGTTTTGTACCCTGAGCATTTCTATGTTCCAAAACAGATAAAAAAAAATCACAGTAAGGTTATGTATATTAGAATAAAACAGATTTATGGGAAAATCAATCAATTTTTATAATACAAATACCTATAATCTTTCATAAGTTATGCATTAAATATATGATTTCTCATCAGGTTTTTTTTTTAAAAATGCAATTCTGAAATTGATTCTTTTCTTATTTTGTCTCATTTAAAACCTGCATCAGAACCAAAATAGAATTCCTTTGTTTAAAATTAAAATCCCTCATTACACTTTTCTTTAGTCTTCTCCACAACAAAATGAAAATGGATTTTTTCTTTTGAATGCACACGCTACACTAAGTCTCTGATCCTGCAAACACTAATGCACATGAATAACTAATATATGGTAGTAAAGTTAAACAAGTAAGTAAGTATTTGCAGGATGAGGGCCTACCTAGTACATTCATCACAGGAATGCACCTTTGCATCTTGTTATATAGCTCACTTGTCTCCCAAATTTTCTTTCTGAATGAAAAGTAGAAAGTATGGCCTTACATTGTGCATCATTGTGATGGGGTATATTCTCCACACTGGCCAGACAGGATAAATTAGGCCAGGCGAGCCTAATTGACTAATCAAGTAGCCAGTAGAGGAGAGAGATATGCTACAAGGAGGCCACTAATTAGAGACAGACACAGCTGGGCAGGAACAGGAGAGGCTTATAAAAAGCCCAGGAGCTGCAAGAAGTGAGGAGGGGCTGCAGGGAAGGAGTCCACAGTCACTCCCTAAGGGGAGGGAGACTGGGCTGTCAAACCCAAAGAGAGAGGGGAACCAGTTAGACAGGAAAAAGCCAAGGGAAACAACAGCAAGCACAGACCTTGACTGCATGTTATAGGGTCCCTGGACTGGAACCCAGTGTAGAGGGCGGGCCTGGGTTTCCCTGCCAGCCAGTAGGGTGTTGGTGGCATCAGCTGGACAGCTGATCTGGAAGGACTGTGATTTCTCCAGAAGTGGAGGAACACAATGACCTGGCCAGAGGGCCAACCCACAAACCGGAAGCTGCTGCTCCAAGGAGGAGAGAGAGGCTGCAGACAGTAGGGTGACCAGGTGTCCAGTTTTCGACCGGAACACCAGGTGGAAAAGGGATCCTGGCAGCTCTTGGTCAGCACCACCAACTGGACCATTAAAGGTACGGTCGGCGGTGCTGCGGCGCTAAGGCAGGCTAGTGCCTACCTGTCCTGGAGCACCGTGCTGCACCTTGGAAGTGGCCAGAAGATCCGGCTCTGGGGGAGGGCACAGGGTTCTGCATGCTGCCCCTGCCCCAAGTACTGGCTCTGCACTCCCATTAGCCAAGAGGGGGTGGTGCCTGCAGGCAAGAGCAGCGTTCACAAGCCTCCTGCCCCTCCCCCCCCCCCAACTAGCGCCAGACCTGCTGCCCACTTCCAGCATGTGCACAACAGTGTCAGGACAGACAGGCAGCCTGCCATTGCTCCCCCTCCCCCGGTTACTGGGAGTAAGTCTGCCTCCCAACCCTCTGCCCCAGCCCCCCCCCAAACCCAGAGCCCCCACCTGCACCTCAAATCCCTCATCCCCAGATCCATCCCAGAGCCCACACCCCCAGCCCAGAGCCCTCACCCCCCTGCACCCCAACCCCCTGCCCCAGCTCAGAGCCCCCTCCCACACCCTGAACCCTCCATCCCCAGCCCCACCCCAGAGCCCTCACACCCCCTGAACCTCAACCCTCTGCCCTAGCACAGAGCCTCCTCCCACAGCCTGAGCCCCTCCTCCCTGGCCCCACCCCAGAGCCCTCATCCCCTCCAACTCCCTGCCTCAACCTCCAGCCCCCTCACACACTCTGAATCATTCAGCCCCAGCCTGGAGTGCCCCCTGCACCCCAAGCCCCTTCCCCAGCCCAGTGAAAGTGAGTGAGGGTGTGGGAGAGTAAGCCACCAAGGAAGGGGGAAATGTCATGAGCAGGGGCGGGGCCTTGGGGAAGGGGCAGGGCTAGGGTGTTCAGTTTTGTGCAATTAGAAAGTTGGCAACCTTAGGAGACAGAGAGGACGATGCGTAGAGAGACTGCCGAGGAGGGCGAAGCACTTGGCCGAGCTGATCGCCAGGATGGCCAGGAGGAGGTGCCGCTGTGCTGAGGAAATCCTGTCACAATCAGAAATAATCAACTACTTTTTCATAACTACAACCCTTACTATCTGTTCTGAACTTATTTTAGAATTGCACAAAAATTAAAAACGGCAAGAAATAACTATTTAAAATGTTAATATTTGGTTCATACCTGAAATGATTTTATTTCAGAAAATATTTTATATTACATTTAAAGGAGACAGTGAATACTTCTGACATTAAAAATTTGCAGAAATTAAACTTGCATTTATTTATAATATATTTATAAAGCAGGCTTCTTAAAATACTCTAATCAAGATACTAATTTTTCAAATATTACAACCTCACCCCCCTTATCACTTCTATTTAGCATCTTTAGAAACAACCATTATTTGCATTTTTGCTGGCACTTACACAGTGACTGATCTCTCTAACTTGTGGAAAAATGGCTTCGTTCCCATTTCTAATTTCAGAGTGTAACTGCTTATGCCTGGGTTATGAACTATATCCTATTGAGTGCCAGCAAAAACATAAATAGGAACAAAAGTTTTTGTAAAAAACACTACAATAATATTTTTAATAGAAATCAGTTGGCATTATGCTAGAATGTCTATAACACTACAGATTTTCTTAGAAATGAAAAAGAGGTGAAGATTTAAACTGCTTTGCCCATTTTCAGTTGACGCAACTTTGGCATTCACTTTAGCTTTTCAGAATTTGTTTACATCCTTCAAGCAATCATCAATATTTAAATGATTATCTTAATTAAAATGAATGCTTTCCCATTACTTTATTCACTTTAATACCCCAAAAGGACTTGTTAAAAGGGCCATAGTCTCCTGTAGAAAACAAGGAGGAGGAAAATATATGCAAACTAAAGACACAATCTTGGGGTTTTCGCTCAGGCATAACGAGGATGTGAGCTTTTGTTTTTGCTTTTTATTGTAACTTGTACCAGACTGGTAGAACTGCAGACAACTATAGCATGTGTAGTGCCAATGCAAACTTCCATACGGCACCCTCCCAATAACCTCAGCTCTATCCTGGCCCTACAATGACCATTTGTAAGATGAAAGGTTATTTTAGTCTTCATATAAATTGAGTTCTTAGCCTCTCTGCTTAGAAACCAGCAATGGTGCCCATGAGTGACAACTATGAGGGTTTTGTTTTTTTTGATGTAGACAGCTGACCAAAGGCAGAGATTATCCAACTCATACAGGCAAACATGCCATCATCATATAGTAACAACTTACGGTCACTGCATGGGCTGGATTCCAACAAGCAGCCCAGAGGTGGAAAGCTCCTTAGACACATCACCAATTCCCTCAGCCACCCAGCAACCTGCACTCACACACTTTCAGTTGTGTATGTGATTGGAGCATGATACAGCAAAGCACTTAAGCATCTGCTAACTTTAAGCATCTTAACAGTCCTGTGGAAGTCAGTAGATATATCCATGTGCTTAATACTCTACTAGGCTGAAGCCTCAATTACATACAGGCAGAATGACTGCACATTCACTTAGTTACTGTAGTCATAGAAGCTAGGCAGACTACGTACCAAACATGTTAATTACAATGCATTCAGAAACACTCAGCCACTGTGGGTGCTCCATCGGATGTTTATAAATCTGACCTTTTAAAGGCACCCCCATCACTAGTATTTATATGTATTTTTGTAATACTAAATGCTGATTTTGAGCATGTTGTCCTATGTATTTCTGAAGTATTGACAGCGGATTTTTTTCATCTGGTAGCCCTATAACCAAGACAGAAATTCACTTCCCCTTTTTGCAAATTATTAAAATTGAAAATTAGCAGCAGAAAATGGAACATTAAAAATATTTTTTAAAATTATATAATTTTCCTGTAAGCCAGGGATTCAAAACCAAATCTCTGGTTTGGCCCATCTCTACCTCCAATGTTTCATAATAAAGGAGACTTATTTAAAATAATTTGTAAAGGCCTGCTGAAAGTCTCATGAAAAGACATTACTACCTACTGTTGTGCAGAGAATGATACATTTTCTTTATACAGGGCTATATATAAAAGCACTCTAAGCAATTTACAATAAAATATGCAGATTAAATGACAAACATCCACCAGCAAAACAATTTCACTCAGTATAAAGCATAGCCAGTTTGCAAACATTAATCACGCAAACATTTATTCTATACAAAATTACAAGACAGCACAGTGCACATTCTAGACTAAGTAAAACCTCATTTAAAAAAAAAATTCAGTAACGAAGGCACACCAAATTAAGAAGCTTCTGTTTTCATTAGGCTGGGCTCTTGATGTTCAGGAGAAAATTTTTACTCAGGCTTTGTTTTACTGTTTTTAGTGCTTTTATTTAATAATGGGGGGTGGAAAAGGGACGAGGTAGAGTTAAAAAACACCTGTTAATTTATGTAGCACATCCAGTGTAAGCTAATTCCTTACTGCATAGATTCAGCAAAGCACTGGGGAGTAATTTTAAATGTTTTAAATGATGGGGCTTCTACCAAGCTTTTTCGGAGCAGGGACATCGCTAAGCTGTTTTTGGGAGGCACAGGCCCCCCCGTTCCTGTAGTTCATCCATTAGCCTACAGGTCTGAGCTCACCCAATAGCAGCTACAGAGTTCACTATGCTCAGCATTCTTGGCTGCTTCCCTATGTTCACTCCCTCCCTCCCTGCTCCTAGCAGGCACACAGTATATTTAGAGAATTTTCCCCAGATAACACTTCTAAATGTTGACAACTATGCACAAGACATTATCATCACATAACATCAGCACTTCTCCAGGATGGGAACAAGGAGTGATTTCTCATCTCTCTATCCCCAACCCCTCCTTTGACTGCCCGCATAGAACAAAAAAAAGGGAGGTGGGGAGAGAGAACAATGGTGTATCCGATACAGTAAATCTCTTTCTATTTCATCCAAAATTTCAGTTGGATGAAACCTAAATGACAAGATGATTCTAAAATAATCTAATTTGCACCGTATTTTAGACTGTAAACTCTTTGGGGCCAGGATCTCCTTTTCTTTATAAAGGATCATGCACAATTATGGTACAAGAGAAATATCGCCATCTTTGCCACCCTTTTAGGTCCTTATTCAGCACTCCTTACTCAGGCAAAACTAAGTGAATTCTCAGTAGTGCCATATAGACTCAGACTATCACCTCAATGCTCAGAGACATGATGCCTCCACTACACAGTTAGAATCTTATTCGCCTTTTTAATGCTGTACTGTATCACATTTCTAACTAATATCTAGTGCTTTTTAGCGGGGGCGGGGACACACTAAATCTTCACCCTACTGTGATAGGGACAACTCGGAGGGCCATCCATCCCAGAGGTTAGTGCATCCAACTTCCAGCCTCTGTTAGGGAAGTAGAGGTACCTGTTCCTGACCTTAAGCCAGGGACCTTCAGCTTTCCACCCACATCCAGGTCTAGGCCCTTAGGAAGGTGTGGTAGAGGGACCCTGACCCTCCTCCTCCACTGGGCACCAGTCCAGGGCCCTGTGGGAAGCAACACTATCAGGGTCTTCTCTGCAGAGAGTCTGACTTGCTTCCCTGAGCTACTTTCTACCTATAGATCCCTTCAGTTTGAGGCATGGCGTCTATAGTCCAAACAATCAAACACCATACAACAAAAGAGTCCAAAGGAGCAGAGCCCTTCCAGACTTGCAAGTTCGCAAACTGGGTATGGTTGGAGAAGGCTCTGCCTGTGGGCCTTACCTGCTATGTGTTCCCTGTCAGGCTCAACCTTCTGTCTGGCTTCCTGGAGGAAGATTCCTCTCTCCTGCAGCCTGTCCACAACCCTTTGCCTCAAACTCTTTTAACCTGCACATCCAGTCCAGAGCATGCTCAGTAGGTCTGGGGCAGGGAGCTACCTGGACCCAGTATTCACTTTTAACCCCTTTGGGCCCAAACTGGGGATTATATACCCCTTCCCACCCACCATCTTGCCATTTTCTTTTTAATAACTCTGACTCTAAATATAAGGAATCAGATTTCAAGAATAGTGGCGCTGATCCTGGTTTAACTGTAGGATCCAAAAATAAATACAAATATCACATTTACCTTGCTCTGCTACTTGTGTGCATGTGTTTGGTTTATTAAGAAGTGGGATGATGGGAAGAGAATAGCATACCTTATATTTAAGTTACAATGGCTGGCATGATAGAAATCTCATTTGCCTGCTCATTGGATACAACTATTAACCAGCATACTGTATCAGCAAGAGGTCCTTTACAAACAGAACAACACTATTTTTCTTGCATGGGATTTTCAAAGATACTGCATAGTATCAGGTGAATTTCAATGGGAGATGGGTGCTTTTATAAAAATCCCAATCTCCGTGAGACACACCAAAGAGGGATCCAGAAATGCCAGTGCTGAGACATAGCACTAGTTTCTGATCTTTGATTTATATTGATATATATTTATAAATATATTGTATACAAAACAGAGGTCCAAAGCATCCTTAAAACAGCTAGAGAAAGCCAACTGAGAATCACCTGTGTGTTGGGGGATGCTCCACTAATGGAAATTTGGCAGAGATAGCTCCTCGGCCACCTCCCTGCCACCCTGCATAAGGAGAGGAAGGGGGATCTGTCAGGGGCTTTCCAGTTGCAGAGAGGGGAGGAGGGGTGACAAAGTTAAGCTCCCCCCATGCCTGATTTTCCCATGGCTTAAGGTCCCTGATCTCTTCCACTGAAGTTTTAACTTATATTAGGGCTGCGGGGCAGAGGACCAGAGAGCGCCAAGCAGTCCTTGTGGTCCCCCTCATGTCTGAGCAGAGCTCAGCGATAATGGACAATCAAGCCCAGACACTCTGCAAAGACCAAATGAACCAGTTTTACTGGGTCAGTCACAGTTTTTAAATATGATCTCCCTGGAACTTCTGCAGAGGTACCTGAAACATCAAAGACTTCTTTTCAGTCAGAACATTTGGGTTTTTACATAACTACGGAACATTTGTTCAAGATTAGATCTGCCTAGTAAACAGAATTTCCATTCCACGAAATGTGTCACCAAGACAAAAATTGAAAATGTATTTTTCCCCATGGGACTAAAATACCAAAATACTGTGTTTTGGAAAAAATCAAACAAAATATCCTCGCTGAAGTCCCCCGCTTCTTGCCTGTTGGGCTGCCCAGCTGACAGGCTAGCAGGCTATCCTATCTTCCCTTCTGCCTATGTGGCAGATCACCAAGCAGACAGAGGGAAAGATAGGGAACCCAGGAAGTTGGACAGTCTGAAAGCCCCTCAACCAGGCAGGTAGGAAGCTGGGCAGCCCACCAGATGGGCAACCCAGGGAATTCAGAAAGCAGGGCAGCTTACTAGGTCAACAGAAGGGGACATGAAGTAGGCATCCCATGGAGCTGAGCAGCTCATCAGCATGCCAGGTGGTCAGAAAGAGAGCTGGACAGCCCTGCAGGTAGAGAGAGAGGGAGCCAGGTAGGCTGGGAGGAAGTCTGCCTGGTTTCCACTGAAAGTTTTAACAGAATCGACACATTCCCATTAAAAATTTCAATTCCATCAAATCAGAATTTATGACCAGCTTGATGCAAGATGTGTTGCTGTTACAAGTAGATTTCCCGGGGTTAACTCAGTAGAATGAATGTTCAGCAAGATTAACAGTGTCTGGAGCGAAGAGAATCTCAAAAGGAGCTTAGACACTATCAAAACTGCTCTTTTGCTCAGGAGTGAAACGTGATGACCCTTGTTCAGCGTTTCATGATGAATTCAATCAGAACACTAAGCATATGTCTACCCTGCACCATAATGCAGATGACAGGCATGTGAACTGCAGAACTCATCAAATAGTTGCATTCTAGCTTCCCTGTGGGGACACTCTTGGCATGAGTTAACAGGTACCTAGTTTGCAAAAACGTATTCCTCTTTCAAACATTATGGCAAATTAGGTACCTTTTCGTTCATACCTGCAGCATCCTCATGGGGTAATTCGAATGCAACTCTTTGGTGTGCTCTGCAATTCACATGCCTGTAGTCCAGAATACAGAATGGTGTAAACAAGTCCTAAATTACGGGAAAAAATCCTCCAGTCCAAGAAATACGTACATGCCACTGTTGAGTCAGAAACAGGCAGTAACAACACCAGAACACAGTTTTAAAGGCTGTATGTTTGTCTTTTGTATGAGTACGTTGTGACATAGAAAATGCCACAAAAGCATTTTTGTATTGTGAAAATATGGTTACCCTAAATATCTCAGAAAAATGCATGCCAAATGGGTAGCACAACTTACAACAAAGAATGATCTTGTGTTAGTTCTGTCTGTACAGCTTTGGGCAAGATTTCCATTAACTATGCTTACTACATGCCTATGTTCATGAACAAAACAAATAAATTAGAGCTGCATTTAGACCCAGTTAACTCTAGCTTGATCCAAAGATACTCACTGTATTTAATTTTGTCTTGTATTACATTTTGCAGTTAGGGTTGTAGCAATCATTCTACCTCTCAGAAAGGATATCAAAAACTTGATTTTTGGCTGTTACTTCACGCCTTAGACCAAAAAAAAAAAAAAAAAAAGAGAGAGACCAAAAAAAGTAAGCAATACGAGACTAAGATTAACTTCTCTTCACAGAGGGACATGCCTCGTTCATTTATGTTCTTTCAAATATGGAGTTCTGAAATGTTTAAATAAACTAAACAAATATTTCTAACTCACAATAGAAACTTTGAGTTTGATTACTTTCAAAACAAAAAGTCTGTTTCATCTTACAGTCTATCAACCACAGGTTAAAAATACTAGCTTTTATGGATGAATGACATCCATTCCTTGTTATGCATCCAAATCCATACTGAGGATATCAAATATCCACAGAACGTCCTCAAATGTTGGATTTTGTATTTGCATCTTCAAGTTTCCATTAAAGATGTTTAAAAAGGTAGAAAGATTCTAATTAATATCAAGAGTTATGTGCACTGTTTATTTCCATATTGTATAGTAAGAGAACATGTTAAACTCAGGAAATACTACTCAGATATGCTAAGTTTCAAGGAATTTGCAAATAACTAATATATGCAAGGCTAAATCTCTCATTTTCAGTCAAATCATCCCTTCTTATAGGATCTATTCTAAGCCATCTTTAATAAGAAAGCAATAACCAGGGGCTGCCAGTACAGAAGTCTGCTGCTACGTTAGAAGTTTGCAGTTCCATGTTATCCCACTATTTAGTGATATGTTTGTGAGGATGAGAGATCAGAATGGAGCCCTTTGTAACAGAATAGAGCCCTTCATAACAACAAAAACAAAAGCTAGCCTTTTCTGGTTTGTGTGCAATGCAAGCTGTGTTGCACACTGCAGCCAGACAGAATGAAGGATGATTAAGTATAGTATATTGGGCACTCTGAGTTGAACTGTGTCTCCCTAACAGAGAAAAACAGTAAACAGTGAAATATAAATTTAAAATACATTCAGCCAAACCCCAACAGATGCCGAACGCTTGTTGAACATCTGAAACTCCTATTGACTTCAATGCGGAGAGCAGGTACTCAAACACTTCTCTGGATTTGGCCCTGAGAGGAAAAACCAACCTCAGCCAAAATTTCCCTTCTGGGAAAGAATGGGTAGGTATGGGCTGAATGTGCCTGTCACAAGTGCCTCTTTAATAACTTGTGTTGCTCTTAAGCAGTGCTTACCAATAGTTGCAGTCTCTCTGTCTCTTTCTCCTCTTGCTTGAATTTCTTAAAATATTCTTAATGCAGTTTTGTGCTGCCTGGTGCCTCTTTCAGGCTAAGTAGCTGTGCTTTGCTTCAGAAATGGAAGTAATATGACCACCCACATTCTGAGAATCAGCCTCCTTTTGTGAATCCTATTCTGAAATGGCAAGCTAGAACAAGAATGTAGCAAGGAAACTGGGCTGGAACTCTCTTGAACACAGGTTCTCTAGCAAGATTAATCAGTGTTTTCTAATGTTGGTTGTGTGTGAGGGAAAGAGGGAAAGGATAGAAAATGGGTTGAGAGTAGAACTGGTCAGAGATTTTTTGGCTAAATGTTTCTTCATTAGAAAATACCAATTCATTAAAATTGATATTTTTGTCATTTTCAACAAATTTCTCAACTCAAAAGCATGTTGAAAAATGTTTCGAAGTTGTTGAAACTTTTTGCATTGACATTTTCAAAAAGTCCATTTTGAAGTGACTTTTATTTAGAAATTAGGGAATATTTTTAATGTTAAAAATGGAAACAAAACATTTTGATTGACCTGAGCCATCCCCCACCCATCCCCGTTGTTGGCAAAAATTTTGAAGATTTTGACCTTTTGCCCTGATCCAGGATAGGAAAAAGTTTCAACAAAATCTCAAAATTTTTGCTGGGCAGGAAAATCATTTCCTGCCTAGCTCTAGTTGAGAATAGCCTCTTTTACATTATTGATTTTTAATACTGAAACCCACTTTTGGCAAATACTTATTAGGGGGATAAACTTGTGTATACACTAATAATTGCTTCAACAGGTCTATACTGCACTGCTTACATTCACATAATGAGCAGTATGCAGGGAGCTGTGAAAAGCAGGCAGCAAAATGAGAGAAATGAAAGGCAAGGTTAAAAGAAAAGAAATATTAAAGATTCAAAATAAATACAGCAAGAAATAAATGTTCATTTGATTCATTTCTTATATCAATACTGTAAAAAATATATCTGGTAAAGTTTTGGGATGTTTTATAATAAAATTTAATAGAAAAATGTCCTTCCCTTTAAAAAGAACGAAAATACCACAGATATTTCCCAGAATTCCAGCTGTCAACTGTATGTTTGCATTCTCTTGTGCCTGCAGTGTTATTACATTTTCCTTTCTAGGTAATTTAAAGATGTATTCCTTGGTATTTAGCAGATATTACAAAGTGCTTTTTACTTTTATAAAATTTTTATTTAACTAAATACTGTAGCTCATTTTCATATAATAGGAAACTTACTGTTTATGTTACAGAATTATGCAATTTTAAGGTAGACAGAGGTTTATATTGACAATTCCACTTGCAGACAAGTTTTAGTGAGGAAAAAGGAATTTCCACCAATTAAAGAGCCCAGATTCACACACCATCCCAATTTAAAAGTATATTGTTTTTCAAAATAGAGTGGGGAGAGAATAATGCAGCAGAAAGGGCTAAGAGAGAAATTCTAAACCTAACAGTTATCTAATCAAACATAATATTTACACCACCATAAACAGCAGAATAGACTATACAAATTAGAAACAAATTCTTACTAAAAGGTTAGGTTTAATGGAACAATAGGAGGCCAAGCAAGGGATCAGAATTTAAGACTGAGTTCCATACTTCCCACTCCCTAATGTTCTGAACTGCACTGACAGACACTGGTGGGAAACATGCCCAGCCTTTTTCATCCAAAGTTGGAGTTGCTGCAATGCATCAGTTCTGAAAGTAGGGGAAAGGGAAAATAATAGGAGATCTCACAAAATTCTGGAAAGTATTAACAAGAGACTTCTTGGTTTATGATACCTACAAAAATTTTGAAGTTTGCATAACTAAATATATTGTTTTTTTAACAACTTTAAGTTCTTCAGCTGCCTGGTTTTCCAATAGACAAATGTGAAAGATTTTTACTGTATACAAGCATGTCATGTTATGTGAAAATAAATACATTTCTATTCTATTTATTGCATTTTGAGGGAACAAAATATTATAACAAACTTCTATATTCAATCAATCCCTCGCTTGTTTTCCAAGATTAATTTGGCCCATTATGTATGCAAAAGTGATTGTGTACTTAAAAGAGTTTAATGCAGTTACTAATGCATCCAATATAATCTTTGTCAAGAAGGGAAAATGTAAGATCATATAATTCCACTCTGTGCAGAATATTTTATTCGAGCATTTATAGTCAAATACATTGATTTCCATATCTAGCTGGTGGGTTCAAATTCAGTCATTAAAGAAAGAAAATTATTACCATTTTTTTACTGCACTGCAGCTCATCATGGGACATGAATTGATGCCTTTGGTCTTGTTCCCAATGGGCATCACAAACCTAACACAAATGTCACTAATTAGCACACAATACATAGCTCTGTTCACATCACCTTTAGAGGCCTCAGGAGAGGGCCAGAGAACAATGGCAAACCAATTTATGGAATTTTACAACATATGCAAAGATATATACCTCTACCCCGATATAACGCCGTCCTCGGGAGCCAAAAAAATCTTACCATGTTATAGGTGAAACCGCGTTATATCAAACTTGCTTTGATACGCCAGAGCACACAGACCTGCCCCCCGCCGCGCTGCTTTACCGCATTATATCCGAATTCGTGTTATATTGGGTCACGTTATATCAGAGTAGAGGTGTATATATTGTATATGATCTGTAGGATACAGTATCTGTAGGATACAGATTTCCAGGAATGTCCGTCTAGTACATTCCATAGGAACTAAATGCATGATAAAAAGGTTAAAGAGAGAATCTTCTCTGATCATTTAGAAATAGGGAGCTGCAGGAAAATGCATTACTCTAGTTAACTTTAGCAATAGGTTCATCATTATTAAAAATACACTATACAATGGAAAATTAGACATGATTGTATCTTCTCTGAAGTTATTTTAGGACTAGAAATATATCAATTGTATTTCTTGCATTTTGTTTGGCTCAAAAGTTGTTTAGAATGTGATGCTGCAGGGCTGCACCTAATTATGTTGAGGGTATCCAGAAATAGGTGTACATGACTCAGAGTTTTTGTGTTCTTAACCAAACAATCAGACCACAAGACAGACAACGGCTACAGTTAAATTAAGCAAAAAGACACCAGTTGGAACATTTATCAGCACATCTTCATGCAAGGAAGAGGTCCAGACCAGGAAGCATAAGTTTACAATAGCAATTCTATTCATTAATGTTGTTATGAATATCTTCACAAATCACTACTTGGGACTCATTTTATTCAGTCAGAAAACGTGCCACACTTTATAATAGGAGATCAAGCATAAAGTGAGGATAAAGGCTTTGTTTAACAATCTTAATAAACATCAATATTCTTGGCGGCTAAAGTGAGAGACCTACTATATAGTCTGTTATAATCAATCACATTTTTAACCCTATAAATACTTCATTTTGACAAAATACCAGTTGAGAATAATAATAGGTTTTTCAAAAAAATCTTAGCTGTAGTTAAAATTATGTCTCCCACTGTGTACAGCATAGCTACAGAAAAGGGCAAGGGGGGCAGGGATGGAAATAATACATGGTAATCTAAAGGTATCATTAACATGAGTTTGGGAAGGTTGCTTGCTTATTAGTGGGAAAGCCATAAACTAATTATGCAGGTCATTCCAAACTACTGCTGATAAACTCTTCAGACCACATCATAATATATTTTGCTTATGCTACATAAAAAGTGACAAATTCCATGCTGACTCTATTAAGTATGACTTAAAATATTTATGTAGATTGCAAAAGGTTTAAATAAGTGCAAGCTATGGCCCTGAATATTTTTTAAAACTACATTTTATTTATTGGCACTATATCACATCCAGCCACCTGTAAAACCAAGTTATTTTAAGTACCATCTTCAGGTCTTGCAGTGATAGTAATATATAACTTCTGAAAATGATCTCACAAATTTAAAATATGTCAGAGACTGGATACCTCCCAAACTGCCAAAGCTAAATACAAATACTCTCTAACATTAGATATCCTGAATTCCCAGCTCTTCAAAGGGAAAAGATAAGTGTTTCTAGGTCTGATTTTTTAACAAAATGGAAAACCTTAAACATTTCAAGGTTCAGGACTCAATACTGCCTATCCTATGCCTTGAATAGGAATGATTTTCAGGGGGGAAACTATCTTTACAGGGAAAAAGGAAACATTTTGGTGCCCAAGATCCAAGTTCTTTTTTTTTTTCCATTTTTGTTGTTTGTTTTTGTACTTTGGTTTTGATTTTTTGGTTGTTTGTTTTATGGTTGGTGGGTTTAATTTGATTTAGTTTGGTTTAAAAGGTGGTTGAGAAGTTTGGAATGTTAAAAATAATTGTGGCTAAGATGAATCATTGGGCAGAGTGCAAGTATTCAGTGTTGCCAAAGAAATACAGTTTATCACATAA
This sequence comes from Mauremys mutica, assembly GCF_020497125.1. Lineage (NCBI taxonomy): Eukaryota > Metazoa > Chordata > Testudines > Geoemydidae > Mauremys > Mauremys mutica. The sequence continues at coordinate 35,751 of NW_025422831.1, forward strand.
CCCAATAGTTTACTGCATAGCTGTAAAAGCAAAGGAATCTATTGCATGGATATCATAACTACATAGGTATTTATGCCCTATACATGTTATGCATCTACTGGGGTTTGCCATTTAAAAAAAAAAGCAGCATTTACCAAAAGGTATCTGAATTTACAACAATATTCCTCTATGTTTAGAGCAAGAGATAGCAGTAACCATGTGGTAACCCTTGGCAAATGCTAAGATTTTTATTAATTATAATACGTATATTTGAAATCAAGTATCTAGTGAGAATGTGTACCGAGAATAAGAACAACGTGCCTGTGTTTCTTAAGACCTGTGTTACTAACAGTTGAAAAAGATTCTCCTTGAGATCAGATGTCAGGAACCAGTACTGTTGCAGCTGGAAGATCTGAGTTCTATCCCCACTACTGCCATGAAGTTCCAAAAGCACAGAGATAACTATTCTGCGTAGCCACAGAGTTGTGATATTGGTTTCAGCAGAAGCAACACTTGAACTAGTGCAGACATCATAGTATGAAAGAAAAGATTTGTTTAGTCTGAGAGAGTGCAAGTAATTGTCTCATGTGTACCGCTACCAGCTACTGAATGGAATCAGAGCTGCTCAACTGGGTGTCATACTGATAACAACGAAAAGTAGGTTATTTTAGTTCACGTAATGGGGCCTGGATTTGGATATGGAAGATCTGAATTCTAATCTCACTGTGAGTTCCTAGTGGCCACACTGTGCACTTGCTCTTATTACAGAATTTTGATAACAGAGACTTCTTCAGTCTAACAAACAAAGGTATAACAACATCCAATGGGTAGAAGTTGAAGCTAGACAAATTCAGACTAGAAATAGGTCACAATTTTTTTAACAGTAAGGGTAATGAACCATTGAAACAATTCACCATCACAAAAAATGTATAAAGCAAGAGTGGACATTTTACTAAAAATTATGCTTTAGGTCAACCACAGTTACTGGACTTGAAGCACTGAATTAATTGATCTCAGTAGTCACTTCTGGCCTTAAAGTGTACGACTTATGGTACTAAATGCACTCACGTTCTAAATAGTCTAACAGCTGTATGCAACAGGTGGATGTTGACTACTTTAAAACTTTATGCTTTTCAGAGCAGCTCTGGTGCAATTCTACTACTTACATTTAAACAAACTAACCAGGCATTCAAATCACTAGTAAATTAACTGCTGAAAAGTTTGTGGTATACAATGCACACATTAACATATTTTCAAACATTCATACTGTAACTTTCATATTGCATAGCCAAAGTTTACAAACTTCTAAGTGTATATTACTGTATAACTATATAATCTCAAATTTAAAGATTCAGATATTTTTTAACTGTTTCTCTTCCTGTGCTCCCAAAGTAATGGATTTGTGTCCATTTAAAATCAGGCTGAACATGACTCAGTATTTCTAAAAACCCTCCTCCCTCAAATAACCCCTCCAACCCCCATCTGAATTTCTGGCCACTGTCAAAGACAGGCTACTGGGCTAGATGTTGCATTTGCCTGACCCAGTATGGCCGTTCATAGGTTTTTATGTCACCAATACAAAATAAAGGCTTCAGGCCAAATTTGGGTCCTATATGATTTTTGGGCTCAGACAAACATAGGTGAGTGCTGCAAAAGCAGCATGTAAAAAGAGCTCATATTCAAACTTGGGAACAGATCCCTAAATAGATTATTCTTGCAGGGGCAGAAGTATTTTGTATGAGATGTGGGACAGCTGAGTAAGACAGCAGATCTCCAAAGCAAAAATATGTTATCCATGACATTTTGCCCCCAAATACCTCCTCTACACCTTTGATGGTGGGGTTTGAAGGAGCTCAATTACACTTCTAGGCTACTTCCTTTCATGTATATAAAAATACAGATGATGTAGGGTGAATGTAGCATTTATAGAAAACATGATGATGTTGAAATGTTTTCATTGCAACAGCTTAGTCATTATTAATTAGTGACATAAAGCACTCAAGCAAAAAGAGAGATAAGATAGTAAACTCTCTGGAGTACAGACTATCTCCATTTTAGATAAACTGTAACAAGTGAAGAACCCTCCACAAATGTCAGAGATTAGGAGAGATTAAGGGTGAGGAGTAAAGGTACTGCCAATGAGGTCAGCAATTGTGATTACAAGAAAAATCAAATAAGTTGACAGGGCCTTGAAGAGCAGTAGACTTATGTACATAATATTTTTCTTCAAAATCTGTGTTTTCATAAAGTATTTACTATATTCTTGCTAATTTGCTCATTTGTTGACTGTTTTTGAGGGGTTTCTTTTAAACAGGGTTTTAATTTTAATCAGTAGCTAAGCTTCAACCACTAGCAATCTGACTGTCTGACATTCATTGCACTAGATATAAATGTAAAATAATGAAATGTTTGTATTTTAGATTCATAATCGGAATTCATTTCAGTATTTATCATGAAAAACTATGCTATTAGACACTGAATCGCGTTAGTGTTGGAACATAATACATGAACAGCTTTCAAACTAAACTGAAATATCAAAGAGTTTCTTGAAAAACTGAATTATTTAAGATTGGTTTTAGATTAGGAATATATCCAGGTTTCCATGCCTTGACTGTTCCATTGTTTCATTTATGGATAAAATGTTATGTAGTAAATTACCTGTAAGATATTTAGTGCACAGAATTTGGAAACTCTAGGTTCCTTTTGTAACAGTAAATGTTATGATTATTTTTCTTTAAAATAATTTCACCATTTGTAACCCATTTTATTCATTGCTGCCTGCTGAAGAAAAGATCTAAAGATACAGTCTAAGGTGTATTCTAGAACCTTTTGATTGCCTTTTTAAGAAACGCTGTGGACCTGAAGTTTATGTAGCACAAGTGAAACTGAAATAGGCAGCAATGGATGACACACTACTGGCAAAAATCCAATCAGAATGTATTTTAAACTACTTTTGCATACACTCAAAACCCTCAGTAAATCCAAGAATTAAAAATATGCTTTACCTTACTTATTATATCAGTGTAAGTTTTATTCTGAGTCAGGACTTCAAGATTTAGCCCAATACCAAAAGCCAGTAAATGTCCTTAAGATTTGGCCTGCTACTAATACACAGTAAACATCTTTCTATCCAAAAATATATTTACTATTAATATCTGAATCAACCAAACATTAAATCTTATTCTTTCAATTGAAATATGCTGCAGAAACCATAATAAAAATGCATGTGCATTAATTTACTGGTATTCCATATTCTTTTCCATAGCAATGGTCAAGCTATGCCTCCTGCTCAGAAGCTGCCCACCTGAAAATATCATGTAAATCACTGGTGTTTTACCATTATGTTCTTTCTGATGAGGCCACCCTTTTGTAGAATATTTCTCCCTTTTCTAAGTGCTGCAGAAATGTGCTGGTGATTCAGTAGACAGCACATGTTATGCCAATATTAAACAGGGCCACATATTCTTTTTCTGCAAATGCCCAAACAGCTCAGTATTCAGGTAAACCTCAATATACTTAAATGCCACAGACAGCTATTTATGAGGCCAAAATAATGCAAATTCCACTATCCTGACATTATTACAACCTTCCAGGATATGAAATACTGTAATGAGAGGTCTACTCATCACCTCTACCCTGTGATGGGGTATACTGTCCACTTGGGGCCCTGGAAAGTCACGAGGGTGGCCTCATCAGGAAGCCCTGAGGTTCCAGTCCAGGATTCTATGAAAGGAGACAAGGGTAAACTGGCAGGGCACAGAAGCAGATGGGGCTCATTAGTCTCTTAGCTATCGAGCATGGCAATGGTTCTCAATCAGGGGCCTGGGGCACCCTGGGAGGCCACAAGCAGGTTTCAGGGGGTCTGCCACACAGGGCCAGCATTAGACTTGTATGACACACATAAAAGGAAGAGGAAGTTTGTTGCTGGGGGTAGAACAGCCGAGCAGCCATGTTAAGGGAAATCAGATGTCCACAGATGATGATGTTAAAAAAATTGAGGAGGGACCACAGACTTCATTTAAAGCCTGTTAAGAGCAGGTTGAAATGTTTCTACTTCTCTTTCATGAAGAATGAAGAAGTTAGAGGCATATGATTGTAACAAACACAGGAATAGGGGGCATGGGCTATACAATTTATCTTTCCTGAAGAAAAGGAGGAACCCACGACCTTAGGTTGTTTTGCCCTGAGACAAGGCAGTTGAGACTCTTGTTTGCCTTGACCTTGGTGAGGGGAACCTTGAGATTAGACCGGGTAAGCCCTCAAAAGAACTTTTATTTTCTCTTGATTTGCCACAGTTCCTTCAGCTGAATGTCCACACACTCCCATCTCCCTCAGATCGCTCCATAGTGCACTAAATTGGCAATGAAAACGCACAATTACATAAACTGTAAATAAAACAAACAAATGGATTTGTGAAACAGATATTCTAAGTTTATTTTAATAAGCACAATGTAGTGGTGTTGCAATGCAGAACTGGACCAATAGATTGAGCGTGCCTTGCTTATAAACTTTTGGTGGTTGTTGTGTTTTGGGGATTTTTTTTAAACAAAAGAATCCCTTCTCATCTATAAGCTAGTTGGGAAAGTGGGTAAAATACAGTATTTCATTTATGGAGACTTGAGTTCCAAATCTATCCTAGGTCACAAGTGAAAAAATATAATCTCTTCTTAGTCTATTTCTTACCGCCACAGAACTACTATACTGCTTTGAAAAATTGGCAGTCTGCCTCACAGAGGGCAAAGGCTTGAATCTCAACAAAGTAGTAACTCAGAACTGATGTGTCTTAGCAGCTCTGTGTGGGAAAATATTGCACAGGACCTAGCCAACTGTGGTTGGCTGTACAGTTACTTTAAGTCTCTCACTTGCATAAATGTCAGTCACCAGGCAAACAGTACCTCTGAACCCTCCTAATTTCTTTGAGTGCAACCCCTCCTGCTCCAAGGCCTCGAGCTGTTCACTTTCTTGGGGTGGAATCAAGTGATTCTCCCATTCTCAAACCAAGCCTGGTACTAATCACAAGTATCTCAGCAGGTCCGACTTAGTTCAGCACCTGCAGAACTGTTTCCTCTAGGAGCAATGACCAGTTGTACCCAGTGACAAAACAACCTTCTTAAACCAAAGTATTGTTTATCTAGCACCAAAGCAAGAAAAAGACCTTAAAATAATAAACAGGGTATATGGATGGCTAGCTTCCTTGAGGATTATCATCCCCTGGAATTTTGGGAAGGCCCCAGCTGCTTCAGACACTCCTGCAGGACCTGTGTTTGGTCTTTATCAGTCTGTTCTCCCCAGAACAGCTTGCTGACAACTTCCCTCACCTCTCTTGATCTGTGGGATCCAGCCTTAGAAGGGCAGGTAACAGCAGCAGTTAAAAGGTAATTTTACCACCTAGGCCCGTCCAGACAGCTTTATCTTTCAGGTTCAGATCTTGCTATCATCATCCATACCTTTGTCTCCTCGAGGTTTGATTATTTCAATGCATTCCACATGGGGCTACATCTTGAATCAATTTGGAAACTGGAACTGGTGCATAAAGATGGCCACCCACTTGGTAAGCAGGGCATCCTACAGAGAGCACATGTTCTAAGGACAGGCTGCAAAGCTTATTTGTTTCATCAAGACTTTGAAGAAAATCGAAGGAGGCTGAAGTGCAGGCAGATACATAAGGACGTTAGTATCTGGTGACAGGCTGCTGCTCAGTAGAATGGGTAATCTGACTGTATGGCATATTATGTTGCATTTTGGTTTTGTAATTTCAAATGATCAGCAGGCCACTTAGATCATGTGAATGGGTGGCATTTTATTATTTATTCTAACTTGAAATAAAATTAAATGAATGAATAAATAAATATCCATCTTATTGCAAAAGCCAGTTTCGGATCAGAAACTGCAACATTATCGTTTAAAGTCCAATGACAAACCTAGCTATTGTTCAACTCAAAATTTGGCAGATTCTTGCATTCTCAGTAGCTGACAGAGCACACACACACACACACACACACCTGGTATATGGATGTTTAGGGAAAGACCAAGTCTTATTTCCTCAAGTCGGTATATATGGCCAAGGCCTTGATTAAAAAAATAAAATAAAAATAATAGTGTATTATTTTTAAGTCAAATCCAATTAACTGATTCACTTAGGAACCCAAGTTCTCAGTCTGCATTCATACTGCAAGAGAGAATTTAAATTATGCATTTAAAAAACATAATTTATTAATTATTTTAAAGGTACAGTCAATTAAATCAGTTTGACAGAAAATTTTCATAAATTCCACCACATTTTAATTTAGTTTCCTGTGAAGGCAGATAAGTATTTAAATACTGTATAGCACTTGCTCTGGTACTACAAAAGTATCAATAAGAAATCTGGCCTGTAAAAATGTAGGTCAAGTGTGCAGTGCCTCAAACTGGTAGATGTATGTACACCCCATTACCTTTAAGATATTCTCTATTTATGTCTCCAACCCTCCCAATAAGGATTTCCCATCTGTATTTGCAGAAAACTAAGCAATCATATTTTTCTAGCAGCTGGACAGACTCTTTCTTTCAGAAACACCCCTGTTCATTTCAATAGAGTATTTCACAATATTAATACTGGTGAATAAAACTGCAATCATGTTAGCAATTAGGCATGTATTTAAGAACATAAGCAGTCCCAAGGAAATCAAAATTAAGCACATATTGTTTTTAGGATGAAAGGCTAAGTGTCTAACAAATGCACTCCTAACTTCATTGCATATGTTGAAGAGAATGAAATTTCATTCCCAGTATATTGTCACATACAATACTTATGGAGTCCAAATTATGGCTAACAATTCAGCTTTGGAAGTTCACCTCCTGTCCAGACTACATATGTACATGCCCTAGAGATAAGATATCTTATCCCTAAGGCTTGACTCCAATATTTCAATATTCTTAGAAATAATAAAGTATGTTCAGATTGTTGTAATGACTTACAGATTTATTTCACTTACAGGTAAAAGGACAGGCTGTCCATAGTTGCCTACAAATGCCTTCTTTACCTTTGGTGAATGGATCCGGTTATTAACAGGACAGCCTTATTTCACAAAGCAGCACCAATTAAATGACATTAAACTTATCAAATAATCAGTGACTGACTCAAGTGCACTACAAATTTGTAAAAATCAGCTGTTAACTACAAACTACTGTACAAACAAAACACACATAAAATGCCTCAAGGAAACTGATATTTAATTATAACTTCGGGTCAAAATAAAATTAGTTTTTGTTTTGCTTGGTTCTGTTGTTTGTTTGCTTGCGGTTGTTTGAGGGGGAGAGGGTTGGAGGAACAATCTGCTAAGAAAATGCTCCCCTGATGTATTTATAAGGATCTTTTGGGCAGGTTTAAGATCAACACCATCCAATGTACTCTGGCACATCCCTCCTCCACAATCCCCATTTTCTTCTGTCTATAGCATGTGGCCTGCTAATCCCTGCAGTTTGATTTGTCAGCTTTGCTGCTACTTGTAAGCACCGTCTTGCAGAGACTAGTGGAGAACATGAATGTGAGCTTTCCCAGAGCAACACATGACAATGATGCAAATGAGCACCAATACAACAGTGAAACTGACTATACACAAAGGGCTGTTCTTATTCAAAGAAAACAAGCTAAAAAACCAAATACCAATAATAGGTACACCAGTTTCAGATGGAAATGTGATTTTCAAATTGAGGGTTTTTCTTTAAGGATTCTCCAACAATGAAATAATGTTCCATATTCAGTGGATGCATCATAAAAAGGATACATCAGCTCATCTGTTCACCAACTTAAGTTACAGCAAATGCATCACCTCAATTCACTGCAGCCTACATAGGTTCCTCAATGAACACAAAGTCCAGTTTGAAGTTGCTGCACCAATTTTCAAAGCCATCAGCCAGGTACAGTATTGGCTCTAGCTACCTGAAAGCTCACCTCCCTTCAGTGATGACATCACATGACAGTTTGTTCCACTTGGAAAATGAAGCTGCTGACTAATAGGGAAAGACTTAAACCCTCAGGAGACAGATATCACACAAGAGACATAGCAAGACTGTGGAACTCATTCCCAAGTGAAATAAGAATGTACACCACCCTCACCACTTACAGAACTAAATGCAAAACCCAACTCTGCATCTTAGCTCTCCCACAATAACTCTCTGAAACACATCAGCATCCTCACACATCAGATATTTAAGAAAAAAATCCAAACAAAAACTTTAAGCTTTTTTTTTCTGGTAGGGTGGGAAGAGAGAGATTTGTGCATTTACTTCTCCTTAGTGGTGATCAGATTCCACAGTGATCCGTGACTTTAAAAAAAATAACAAACAAATTAAAATTAAGGTACTAGAAGAATTTAGATTTGGACTGGTAGTTCTGACTATCTGACCTAGGAAGGGCACTTACCAAACTACCTTATCTAACCCATTAGTACACTAGTTTGAGTATCTGAACCGTATAACTGCCAACTTTTTCATTCTCTTGAACCACGAAAGTATTTTTCCCTCTTGTTTCATCATACGTGAGAATTAGCACGGATGTGTTGATACAATATGACATCAAGTATGGTTACAATAAAGTCATTAAAAGTCAATGAAAGCCTTGAAATCCAAATTTTCATGTCTTTACATTTTAAACTGGGTATCACAAGATAATGTGCTTGATCCGGCAGATGATGGATAGCATAGAAAACAGGAGACTCCTGCCTGAATTGAAAAGGTGGGCAGGTACAGAACTTCCCTTCTTCTTTCTAATGGGATGAAGAGCATAATTCATTTGTAAATTTTTACTCCATACCAGCTTTTGAAAAAAAATGCTAACTGTCCTGTAATTATTCTTTATAAAGCATTGTAAAGAGTGTGTAAAATCACAACAACTAACTTCAAAGATGACGCAGGTGCACAGCACCTCTGAAAAAATCACACCATCATTTAGAAAAGCATTTAGGCAACATGTTGAAGTCCATCCTTATTCAAGAAAGCACTTACAGATATGCTTAAGCGTTTTCCTGAATAAGGGCCTACTAGGGGTATCCAAATATGAATTTAGGTGCTAACTTGGACACCAAGTTAGAAAATGTTGGCCATATTGTTTCAGGCAGTTAGCACAAGCAAACAGTCAACCTCTTCTCAGAAAGTTGACAAAACTGCTTGACCATCCAGCTAATCTGTGCGAGAACCTTTGGACTGCCATTTAAGGGAGTTAAGAAGTTTGTTCTGACCTAAGCTAGGAGACTGCTTTATGATCATTTTGCAATTGACGCAGGAAGTCTGGCTTAGGTGCTGAATTTGCTTTTTTAACTGAACTGTGGTGGTAATCCCATAGGCAATCTATATCTCTTATTATCAGATAGGTTATCTAGACAGACATACTAGCATTAATACTCAAGAACATAATATGGAGAATCAGTTTGTTGCTTATTTCAATCATCTGCACAAGGGAAAGATTTCCCCTCTGAAAAGTAAAGATTTGATATTGTAAAGAGAGATGTTTGTTTTTAGAAAAATGGGATATTGAAACTAGGTCTGCTGTATTTATATGGTATAGGTTTGCCAATAGACAATATTGTTTTTTTTAAATCTCAGCTCTTTTACCCACATATGAAGGGCCCAGTTCTGTTCCCATTAATGGCAAAATCCCCTTAATTTCAGTAGAGCAGAATCATGCCCCAAACCTACAGTAATGGAAACATGAACCAGAGTAAAATCAGGGCATGATTAAACTTTAGACATCTAGTATATCTCCCAGCTTAGTCAGGGGTCACTAAAATACAGCAAGATACTGCCCATTAAGCACCAGAGAGCTAATAGTTGAAGTTTTATTGTGACACTTTGGTGGCTTATATTATTTAAAAGGAAATTATTCAGCTTGTTTTCAATTTGTTTGTTTATATAAAAACAAAGTGTGTTACTTACATAGTTTATTATTAAAGTATCTCCTCATTATAGTGAAATTCCTGTGGAAAAATTAACTGACTATTTATTTATACCAGAAAATATATTAATTACGATCAGTATCATTACAGCAAATACTGAGTGCAATAATGATTGAATATTGAACATAAAATGCAACCAATGTAATTAATAGCAGCAAAGAAACCTGTGGCACCTTATAGACTAACAGACGTTTTGGAGCATGAGCTTTCGTGGGTGAATAACCACTTCGTCGGATGCAAGGATGTATTCACCAACGAAAGCTCATGCTCCAAAACGTCTGTTAGTCTATAAGGTGCCACAGGATTCTTTGCTGCTTTTACAGATCCAGACGAACCCGGCTACCCCTCTGAATGTAATTAATGTTAGATATAATTCACATTGAACTACTATTGGAAAAATAATATTTAATTCAGATCCAAAACAGCAGCAGTAATTTAATGCTGATGCATATTAATAAACTAGTCATATTTTTCCACTGTTAGGTTGAAGGTACACCAGGACATAGTGATAATCCTGTTTAAATAATCCTGTTCAAACAGAGGATTTAAGTTTCCAGTATGTTTATCCTATTAAAAAAATCGTTTTTAGCTCATGAAGAATTACAGAACTGATCAGTCAAAATGTGTCTCACAAATGCTGTCCCATAAGTGAGCCAAAATCTCTCTGGCCTCTGCAGCCACCACATCTGCTCCTTCTTCCAAGTTATAATCAGCATCCCATGCTACACTAGGCATTCATGGCTGTCCTTTCTCATGGATCATATCTTTTATTCCACCCAGCCTTTTTACCAAATACAGCATTTGGAATCTTAGGAATTATTGAATTTTCTTGATATAAGAGATGCCATGTAGGTGTGGGTTTTATCTGGCTGATTGGATGTCAGTCAGTAGGAGATACATTTTAAAAAATCCAGATTCTTTCATAAACAGGGAGACAAAAAGAGGGCATATCATGCTCAAAATTCACACATTAAGAAAAATGGACCTAGGATTGACCAGAGGAAAATGGAGATGGGACTCCTTGCAACACAATGCCAACATATAATTTCACGCGGGGGGGGGGGGGGAGGAGAGAGGGTGGCGAGAGGAGGGAAGGACTCCTCATGGCAAAATAGTAATAATAAGATGAGGCCTGACCCACTTCTCAGTAAATGGAGATGGGAGACATACTGTACTTCCTCGTATTACCTTCACTTTAAAAATCTATTCCAAACAATGGCCCAGAACACTGTCTTTTCTCCTGCGGTCATGCAGGGTTCATAATTCCTTCGGGCTACACACCCATGTGAGGGAACGAACAGGATGCAGCTCATCTGCACAGTTTTTCAGGTCCAGGACTCTCAGTAACTCTTTCCCGAGGAATGTATTTTTGTTCTTTTTTTCCCCCCACAGGGTGGGGAGCAGTTCTGCTTTTTGTGGCAACCCAATGTTTCCCCTGGATAGATCATCTGCTGTGGAGCCAGCATCTGCAGCCTTATGGTGCTTACACAGCTCGTGCAGCTGAAGATATAACATGTGAGATCAGGCCCATACTAAGCTGGATCAGGCCCAAAGAGACAAATGAAGGTAAGTTAAAGTCACTTGTATTTACTCTCTGGATGTGTAAATAATAAGAACATTCAGCACATAACATCTTGAAAATTCCAGAGCATTCAGTAGCTCTCCAGCAAAAATGTTGTCCATGGAACACCATAGGGAAGAGGGGGAATGAAGCATTGTTTTCTGTTCCTTCTCTTCCACCATCATAGGTAATACATGATATGAAGGCATGTTTTAATTATTGTGGTATTACTGTTGGTGTGCCACTGTTTAAGTTGGATGAATATTTAACATATAATTACACTATACATCCTAGTACTGAAAACAAATTTTCCCAGGTATGTGCATTCATATTTATGTATAGTTTGCTCCCAGCACAATATATATATGGCAGATTTATGCTGAAATGCCTCTACATTGTTATTGTTATATAGAAGAAAAAAATCTCTGTCTTGTATTTAGCTGAAAGTTATATGACAGGCGACACCTGAAGATGTCCACGCAGTGTGCAGAGACGGTCAAAAAAGTAAACAGGATGTTAGGAATCATTAAAAAGGGGATAGAAAATAAGACTGAGAATATATTATTGCCCTTATATAAATCCATGGTACGCCCACATCTCAAATACTGTGTACAGATGTGGTCTCCTTACCTCAAAAAAGATATACTAGCACTTCAAAAGGTTCAAAAAAGGGCAACTAAAATGATTAGGGGTTTAGAGAGGGTCCCATACGAGGAAAGATTAAAGAGGCTAGGACTCTTCAGCTTGGAAAAGAGAAGACTAAGGGGGGACATGCTAGAGGTATATAAAATCATGAGTGATGTTGAGAAAGTGGATAAGGAAAAGTTATTTACTTATTCCCATAATACAAGAACTAGGGGTCACCAAATGAAATTAATAGGCAGCAGGTTTAAAACAAATAAAAGGAAGTTCTTCTTCACGCAGCGCACAGTCAACTTGTGGAACTCCTTACCTGAGGAGGTTGTGAAGGCTAGGACTATAACAATGTTTAAAAGGGGACTGGATAAATTCATGGTGGCTAAGTCCATAAATGGCTATTAGCCAGGATGGGTAAGAATGGTGTCCCTAGCCTCTGTTCGTCAGAGGATGGAGATGGATGGCAGGAGAGAGATCACTTGATCATTGCCTGTTAGGTTCACTCCCTCTGGGGCACCTGGCATTGGCCACTGTCGGTAGACAGATAGTGGGCTAGATGGACCTTTGATCTGACCCAGTACAGCCTTTCTTATGTTCTTATGTTCTTATATTAGCCCATATCATGCCATCAATGTATAATCAGAATGGGGAGTTCTCCCTAAATATCAATGGCATGATATTTGATATTTGACCAATGTAATTAGCTACAGAAATCTCTACTCAATAGACATCTGAGAAAAATATTCAATTAACAAACATATTTGGAGAACAAAGCAGGAAGAACAGAATTTCTGGTAAAATTATCACTGGCCAGAAATGAGGGGTTCAGGGTGCGAGAGAGGGCCCAGGGCTGGGGGAAGGGGTGTGAGCTCTGGGAGGGAGTTCAGCTGCGGGAGGGTATTCGGTGTGTGGGCTCCAGTCAGTGCTTACCTCAGGCGACAGCCTGGGAAGCGGCCGGCATATCCCTCTGACTTCTAGGAACAGAGGCAGCCACAGTGGCTCTGTGTGCTGCCCCTACAGCTCCCATTGGCCGTGGTTCCTGGCCACTGGAAACCACAGAACTGGTGCTTGGGCCATGGCTGCCCCTGTGCGTAGGAGCAGGAGGGACATGTCGCCAATATTGGGAGCTGTGCAGAGCCAGGTAGGGAGTCTGCCAGCCCTGCGCCAACCAGACTTTCAACAGCCTAGTCAGCAGTGCTGACCGGAGCCACCGGGGTCCCTTTTCAACTGGGCGTTCCAGTCAAAAACCGGACACCTGGCAACCCTACTGCCATATTACAAGCAAGTTAATAAGAAATAGAATATTTGCATCTCAAAAGATTAAACAAGGTTAAATTAAAAAATATATATACAAATAATTGAATCATACCCATAGTTATATCAAAGGGCAAAGCTTTCCGCCCACCTCCAAATTCCAGCTGCTCATCAGAAAGACAACTAAACACACTTACACACTTACACTTCTGAAATTCATAGATTATGGAGTTATTTCTAACTATTTCTGGTAAAGACATTCAGATATGTAACCCATATATAAAAATAGATATAAGGAATGTTTTCAAAAGGCACAAATGACATTTAGGTACTCTTGTTTACTTTCAATGGGAGTTAGGTGCTTTTGAAAAATCTCCTCCACAGTAACTTCATGTGTTGGATTATACTTATTGTCACTGATAATCATTAAATCAGTACTCAATCACCTTAACAAAAACAAGCAAATAATATGTTAAGAAGACAGTTTTGAGCAATATTCAGCTTTCATACAATCATAGAATCATAGACTATCAGGGTTGGAAGGGACCTCAGGAGGTCATCTAGTCCAACCCCCTGCTCAAAGCAGGACCAATTCCCAACTAAATCATCCCAGCCAGAGCTTTGTCAAGCCTGACCTTAAAAACCTCTAAGGAAGGAAGGAGATTCACCACCCTCCTAGTGAAAAAGTTTTTCCTAATATCCAACCTAAACCTCCCCCACTGCAACTTGAGACCATTACTCCTTGTTCTGTTACCTGCTACCACTGAGAACAGTCTAGATCCATCCTCTTTGGAACCCTTTTTAGGTAGTTGAAAGCAGCTATCAAATCCCCTCCCATTCTTCTCTTCTGCAGACTAAACAATCCCAGTTCCCTCAGCCTCTCCTCATAAGTCATGTGCTTCAGCCCCCTAATCATTTTTGTTGCCCTCCGCTGGACTCTTTCCAATTTTTCCACATCTTGTAGTGTGGGGCCCAAAACCGGCCACAGTACTCCAGATGAGGCCTCACCAATGTTGAATAGAGGGGAATGATCACATCCCTCAATCTGCTGGCAATGCCCCTACTTATACAGCCCAAAATGCTGTTAGCCTTCTTGGCAACAAGGGCACACTGTTGACTCATATCCAGCTTCTCATCCACTGTAACCCATAGGTCCTTTTCTGCAGAACTGCTTCCTAGCCATTCGGTCCCTAGTCTGTAACAATGAATGGGATTCTTCCATCCTAAGTGCAGGACTCTGCACTTGTCCTTGTGAACCTCATCAGGTTTCTTTTGGCCCAGTCCTCTAATTTGTCTAGGTCCCTCTGTATCCTATCCCTACCCTCCAGCGTATCTACCACTCCTCCCGGTTTAGTGTCATCTGCAAACTTGCTGAGAGTGCAGTCCACGCCATGCTCCAGATCATTAATGAAGATATTGAACAAAACCGGCCCGAGGACCGACCCTTGGGGCACTCTGCTTGAAACCGGCTACCAACTAGACATGGAGCCGTTGATCACTACCCATTGAGCCTGACGATCTAGCCCAGGGGTCTCAAACATGCGGCCCGCGGGCTGCATGCGGCCCGCGGAGCTCTTCCCTGCGGCCCGCGGAGCTCCCCAGGGGAGCTCCGCAGGGGCCCCCAAGAGAAAAGCGGAGGCTCCCGCCTCCGCCCCTCTCCTGGAGCCTCGGCGCATAGAGCGCCGAGTCTCCGTCCGAGCGCCTGAGCCCCGCCCCGATCCGAGCCGCGTGGGGAGGGGGCGGGGCTGGGAGCTCCGGGCTGAGCGCTGCGCTCGGCGTGGAGCTCACAGCCCCGCCCCCTCACCACGCGGCTCTGAGCGGGACCGCCGGAGACGCGCTCGGGTAAGGGGGGGGGAAAGCGGGACACGCCGGGGCCGGGCCGGGCCGGGGAGGGAAGCGGGACCCGCCGGGGCCGGGCCGGGGGGTGGGAAGCGGGACCCGCCGGGGCCGGGCTGGGGGGGGGCGGAAGGGAAGCGCTCAGGGCTGGGGCAGAGGATTAGGGTGCGGGGGGATGAGGGGTTCATGATGTGGGGGCGCTCAGGGCTGGGGCAGAGGATTAGGGTGTGGGGGGATGAGGGCTCTGGCTGGGGCTGAGGATTAGGGGGCAGGGTCCTAGTGCCTGCCCTCCGCCAGTACTGGCAAGGCAGGCTTCCCTTACCCTGAGCCTCTCCAACCCCAAACCCTCAGCCCCAGCCAGAGCCCTCATTCCCCCCGCACCCTAATCCTCAGCCCCAGCCCTGAGCACCCCCACATCATGAACCCCTCATCCCCCTGCACCCTAATCCTCAGCCCCAGCCAGAGCCCTCATCCCCCCACACCCTAATCCTCAGCCCCAGCCCTGAGCGCCCCCACATCATGAACCCCTCATCCCCCCGCACCCTAATCCTCTGCCCCAGCCCTGAGCGCCCCCACATCATGAACCCCTCATCCACAGCCCTCACCCCACACTCCAAACCTCTTCCCTAGCCCTGAGCCCCCTCGCATCATGAACCCCTCATCCACAGCCCTCACCCCACAGCCCAACCCTCTTCCCTAGCCCTGAGCCCCCTCGCATCATGAACCCCTCATCCACAGCCCTCACCCCACAGCCCAACCCTCTTCCCTAGCCCTGAGCCCCCTCCTGCATCATGTACCCCTCGCCCTCAGCCCCACAGCCCTCACCCCTGCACTCCCTCCTATCCCCAAACTCCGTCCCAAAGCCTGCACCCCCACCCCCTGCCGCAGCCTGGAGCCTGCATCGAGCACAGAGCCTGCATCCAGACCCCCTCCCCCACCCAAACTCCCTCCCAGAGCCTTAGGCAGTAAATCTAAGTGCGTGTTTTGTCCTTTGAGTGAGGTGCATTACTGAGTGTATATATTTATTAAAACTGCGCGCGCTTAGGGGAGGAGGTGGAGAAGAGACAGGGCAGGGGCGGGGCCTCATGGAAGGGGTGGATTGGGGGTGGGGCCAGGGGCAGCAAGGGGGCGTGTCAGTGATGCGGCCCTCGGGCCAATGCACTAGTCCTCATGCGGCCCTCGGGGTCATTTGAGTTTGAGACCCCTGATCTAGCCAGCTTTCTAGCCACCTTATAGTCCATTCATCCAGACCATACTTCTTTAACTTGCTGGCAAGAATACTGTGGGAGACCGTATCAAAAGCTTTGCTAAAGTCAAGGAATAACACATCCACTGCTTTCCCCTCATCCACAGACCCAGTTATCTCCTCATAGAAGGCAATTAGGTTAGTCAGGCATGACTTGCCCTTGGTGAATCCATGCTGACTGTTCCTGATCATCTTCCTCTCCTCTAAGTGCTTGAGAATTGATTCCTTGAGGACCTGCTCCATGATTTTTCCAGGGACTGAGGTGAGGCTGACTGGCCTGTAGTTCCCTGGATCCTCCTCTTTCCCTTTTTTAAAGATGGGCACTACAGTAGCCTTTTTCCAGTCATCCAGGACCTCCCCCATTCACCATGAGTTTTCAAAGAGAATGGCCAATGGCTCTGCAATCACATCCGTCAACTCCTTTATAGCACCCTCGGATGCAGCGCATCCGGCCCCATGGACTTGTGCTCATCCAGTTTTTCTAAATAGTCCTGAATCACTTCTTTCTCCACCGAGGGCTGGTCACCTTCTCCCCGTACTGTGCTGCCCAGTGCAGCAGTCTGGGAGCTGATCTTGTTTGTGAAGACAGAGGCAAAAAAACAGAGCTTTAATGTTGGAAGCACTTACAGTGGTGTACCAAGCAAACAACAGATCACTGTATTTCTGCACAAGCTGATAAAAAAGAATCAGCATTCTAGGGGTTGTGAGAAAACACTTTTAGAAAAGTTAGAGTGTTTTTAATGTATTTGTATGTTAAATATTAGCAGAAACACAAATGACTATGTGGTGTGATATGAAGATTTTACCAGCATGAGTTTACGAGGCCAGCCTCATTATTCACAATTGGTATGGACATTCTGATTTTATCAGTGTTCATATATGAACTATTCCTAAACCATCAAGAGTCGAAGATTGTGCCATTTGAAAGGCAATTTTCCCTATACTTACAATACAGGTTTAAGACCTCTATGTCATGAAGTACTAATAAAATGCACACAGGTAATATGTAAGTGAAGAAACATGTAAGTTGTGGGTCTGATCTGGCAAACCCTTACTACCCATTATAATCCTATTTAAGTGACTGTCTCTGCCCAATAACAAACACTAAATCCAGCAGTAGACAGTCACAGGATGGTGCCCTTTCTGTGTAAAATTACAAAACTCTAGGAATGAAACACAAATAACAGAACTCATTGATTTCTAAATTTTAACTTACTATACCTGTTCCTCATTGACTAGCTCCCCTTACTCCTTTATTTACAATGGCAAAAGTTTTTCCATTAAAATTTAACAATATTACAGATTAAACCCTGATCGAAAGTCCTTCTGCATGGAGAAACTCCATGAGAGTTCCACTGCAGGACTGGTTCCTGATTAGCTAATGCCATTTATAAATAATGCACTTCCCCCCCACCCACCTACCAAACTTCTAATTCTAAAAATTAAGAAAATTGAAAATTTGGAGGAGGAAATAAAATTTGTGGTTATGCCATCTTGCAGATCAGAGTGATATTTACATCCAGAGTTATATTCTCCTGAAAATAAGGTTTAACAATTTATAGCCCCTACCTATAACAGCAATAATAGACTCTGCTGGAACGTAGATATGCATTAACAAAGTTAAAAAATGGCATCTCAACGAGTAAATAACTTGAGTTACATATTTTTTCCAAAAGATTTGTCATTTTTAACATTACAATATCTGTGTAGAAAATTTGCCAAGATTAAGTTATGTTCGATTAGATGGTTGCAAAAGATGCATCTGAAATACTGAGAATTGTATATATTCTTTAAATTGTGCATATTCTTTTAATCTCAATAGATAAAAATAATTTAGACAGAAAAATTGCATCCAAAGTAATCAGCTCTTTGCCAAATTTTCACCCAATGGAGCTTCAAATGGCCAAGGTAAAAAGCTCATTAAAATGGGAGTTATAATAGAAACACTGACAAATCCTTAAACTAGTGGTACTACTAGGTGCTTCTATAGTACAATAGTGTTTCCAAGATGCTTCACACAGCTTTGATCAGATAAAAAGATACTATGTTGGCATTTCCAGTTGCCAAAATTGCCATTTGTAATTAAAAACTAAAATTGGCACTCATTCTATGCAGGCAATTTTCTAAAGGCATCTGGCAATATTCCTTGTTTACAGTGTTGCTGTGTCATGACTTCACTCTGTTTGGAAATTTATTTTTTTATAGGTTGAATACTGTCAATTTTATTTTCAACTTGGATTTTATTTAATAATTATCATTATGCTCTCAAATTAAACAGAAGAGTACCAAAGTATGATTTCTTGGCATTTACATGATAACTGCAATAAGAAGTGTCCTAACAAGTATTTAAGTGATTTTCAGAGTATTGATAAAGTACTGTCTTTGCCAGAATACGACCTAGGGTAAGAGATTCCTATTAAAACACAAATAGCGAAGTGTACCAAATAAATGACCAAAAATAACGAAAGTTCAGTCTACAACAGTAAATTTTCATAATTAACTATTTAGAGGGGAATAAGTATTTCTACTTAGTTGACAGCAATCTTTCACTAAATGAAATGTCACTTCAAACCTGTTTCTGTTTTTTTTTTGTCTATAGCAATTTTGGTCTACTAAGTAAATCTATCCCTGAAGCACCTCATTAATCACAGTGCAGTGGTTCTTGGCAAGATATTCTATATGGCTATAAAAACTATTAAAGTAGGATTTGGGGATTCCCATGCTGGTGTGATACAAAGCATTACTTGATCACAGGTTACCAAAGACAGCTTTTAACAAACAGTTGTTTTATTACTGAAAGTATTAAAACTGACATTTGCTCACTATACGTAATCATCTTTTCAGTGAAATTACTGGAACTACTGTTCAAAGAATAGTAACCTTGCATCTGCTCTATACTGTGCAGTCTGTTCGTTTTCTATGATTAAACACAGTGACCCATCCTCATATACCATTTATCATATCAAAGATCAATTTTCTGTACTTTTACAAATGTAAAGCACAATATTTTAAGAACAAAACATTTATTTGACTGGTCTTAACATTAGTCATACTTCATCTGGTTTACTGCAGCTTTTGGGGGTTAGGAATATGATGTATTGCAACTCTGTCTTTAGACTGAATGATCTTTGGTGTAGGGACATGTATTTGGATGCAGCCAGAATACATAATAATAAGAGAGGACTAATATTGAACAAACTTGTTTTGGAAACCCTGAGGATACTTTAAAATGGTTGCTGAAGGTAGGGTGTTAAAGCCTACCTCACATAAGCAACACCCTGTCTTAAGGAGCCAATTCAAGATACATCTGAATTCTCTTTGAAGGATAATGCCTAGAATCACAAGAAATGTTTTAGTCACATCCTCTACTAAACCCATATACACTGTGCACACTTCCAAAACAGAAGAGTAACTTGCTAATACAAGATGCATAGGGAAATGACATTAACATTCAAGGACAAGATAAATTAAGACTACATAACAAGGTAACAGTTTACTAAGTGGTTTCTAAATAATGCCCAACTATAAGAGAAATAGTAAGGAACTTCTTGGAAGTCCCAAATGAATTTATCATGATCATTACTAATAGGAATTAGTTTGGAATTCATCCTAAATGTTGAACATTTCAATAAAAATATAACAGTAACACTATGTCCATTAACTACTGCTGCTATGGAACTCAGCTGGAAATATATATGCAATTTGTATGAATACTAAATGAGTTTATAATGATCAAAGCTATTACTTAGAATACCTAATGAATTCATAATGATGGGATCAACACATTGCAGGATGCAATGAGAAAATGGGTAATAATAATTAAATGGAGCAAACATCTCAAATTACATCATTACTGCTTTGTAATAATCAAATACTCGGATATTTAAGTATAGGAGTAATATTGAAGAGAATTGACTAGAGCCTGGTTCATGCGCAGCTCATGAACCATGTCTGCACCCTGGCTTTTTACAATCACCTCACTGTCCTTTTAACGTTATTGCAGCCAAGAATTCCAATTCGCAAGCAACAGATACAACCGCATCTGTGAGCAGATGTCCCGTGCTTCCTGCCTCTAACATGAGCAGACACCTGCAGACTTACATTTTCAGAACAGATTGAAAACGGTCCAAAAGCTGTGTACCAACACACTGCCCTCTTTCCCTCCAGTAACTCTGCTTTTTAGTTAGTTTCTGGGAAGAAGCACGTACAAAAGTATCTAAAAATAACCCACGGGACAAAACTGTAGTAAGAGCCTGGCTACACGAGCGAGTGGATGGACGCGGTAGGAAAACAGTAGTAAAACCCTTTAACCAGGGAAAGTAAATATTTGCTTCCCAATCAATTCCTCGTTGGGCATGGTCCGCTTGATGGTCAGGTCTAGGCTGCCTGTCTTTTCCCACCTTCCCCCAGCGCCACGAGCGAGCCCAGACCAGTCTTTGCATGTCTGCCGGGGCCAACCGATCATGTGCCTGGCCCAGGCAGCCCTGCCGCAGCACAGCCCCTTGCAGAAGTGACCGCCAACACGTGGGCCTTCCCCCGGCCCAGCCGGCTGGCAGAGCCCCCCGTCTCCCATGGCAGTGACTCCCTTTGCTGGCTGCTGTCACCGCGTTTACGCGGAGTGGGGGGGGGGAGGGGGGCGCGCTACAGCGTGCACAGACCACCCCAAACGCTGGCGTTTCTGAGTCACTTTTTGGCGGGTTTTTGGGGAGCGCCACTCCCTCTCGCCCGCCCGCCACTAGGGGCTGTCACCGGCCGACGAGCCCCGCTCTCCACCTGGACTTACCCCCCCCCCTTTGCCTCCCACCCCCCCGGAGAAACGCTGCAGGCGAACCACAGCCGGCTTCCCTGGCGCGCTTGGGAGATGCCCAACTTAAGGAGCCGGGGCGGGGCCGTGCCACAGCTCATGCCTCCTCGCTGCTCCGCGCCTCACCCCCCAGCCGCTGCCTGGCCGAGCCGGCGCCTGGCTCCCGGGCTGGCGGGGACAGGTGCGCCGCGGCAGGGGCGCGGGGGGGGGGGCAGTACTCACACGAACGCGTGGTAGATGAACGCCCAGCTGCGGGGTCTCTCCAGTACGTTGTACAGATAGTTTTGCAGCCTCCGGTACTTGACGTTCCTCCGGCAGCTCTGGCTGCTGTTGTACGACAGCGGCTTCCCCAGCAGACTCATCCGGGCTCCCCCTTGCTTCCCCCGCCGGTTCTCCCGCGAGCCGCCTCGGCCGATGGCGCTGCCGGTGCCCAGCAGGAGCAAGCCGTCCCCTCTGGGGGCCGAGTTCATGAGCACCCTGCTGCGGCCGGACTCCACATCCTTCATGCCGCTGCCCGCGCGGCTGCTCTTCATCCAGAGCCCGGCGGAGCTGCCCTCGTCTCCTCCGCTGTGCTTGCGGGGCATGGCATCACCACGGGCGCTGAACGCGGGGCAAGAGCAGCACCGGAACAGGGCGCGGGCAGCCGCCGTGCGATCAGCTTCCCCGGGGGCGGGGGGGAAGCGGCCTGCGGAGCCCGGGAGAAGGCAGAAGAGAGAGAGGGGCGCAGTGTCCAAACGATTCCCCGGGCGGAGGGAAACGAAGCGGAGCGGGAAAGGGGGAGCCGTGTGGGCCACTTTGAGCGAGCAGGGTCCTTTCTCCTGAGCTTCTGGCAGGAAAGGAGCCCAGCGGTCCCCAAAACACCCCGACTCGCCCCTTGGGTCCCAAGGCAAAAGGCAGGACTCCTGAGCAGCACCCCAAGCCTGGTGGTGCCCGCACCTTCCCCTAAAAGGCAGGAATGGCTCCCTCTGCCCCCTCAGCCTTCTTTTTAAAAAGAACTTTGAAATAATATGGGCTCTCAGCAGCCCAGATAACGCAATATGTTAGCCAGCGAGCCGGGATCAAGCAGTAACGTGGAAATGCACCGTGGGAGAAGCTCTCTTAGTTATTGGGATGTAGGGAAGTGAGGAAAAAAAAAAGCCAGGACAGCTTTGGGGGGGAATTAACAGAGAAGGCTCCTGCCCTTGGCTTGGCCAGTACATTTTGCTCTCACGGGCACCTCAGTCGACCAAACAAGCTGTTGCTCTAATTCCAAACGCGTGAGAAAGTCAGCAAGTAATTGTACATCCCTTGAAAAAATGCTCCGAAGTGTGACCACTTTTCAATGGTAAACACCATGCCCAGGCAGTGACAATAGTGATGAGAACAGTAAACAGCTGATTAAACGCCGCTCCTGGAGATTATGTACACTGTCGGGAAATGTCCATTTAAATCCGCGAAAGTAATAAAACAGCTGAAGTCTCAGTAGCAGCAGCTCCTGTGAGAATATGGAGGAGAGATCTGTCCAGCTGGAGCAGCCTCCCTTGGTAGGTACCCAACTGCTTTTCAGATTTCCCTCCTCCGCCCAATCGTATATCGTTGCACGATTTACACAGTAAACATCTGTACAAACAGAAATATGTATCGGATTTGACGTCTCAAATAATCACCCACATTGCAGACGCTAATAAACTGCACTAGCGGTTCCTTGTTGACTGGGGGGCTGGGCGTTAACGAATAGGAAAGAGATTAAATCCAAACCCGAAGGGAAAGAAAGTCCTTCTCTCTCTCGTGCTTGCAAACTCCCAGCAAGTGCCAGGGATTCGCACCCCCAAAAGAAAGGATGGTCAGTCAGCAAGCGAAGGTATTGATGGGCGGCGCTTGGCGTCCGCGCTGAACGGAAGAAAATAAAGCTCCCCTGGCTTAAGGGTGGGTGTTTGGCTCCTGGTCTCTCCCCGCGTATCAAGGTGAGTGTGCAGAAACCACACCCGCAGCTGCCCCGCTCTAGCCCGAGCCCCTCTCCTCGGAGGCGCGCGCACACACACACACACACGCAGGCAGGCAGGCAGGCGGCTGCGCAGGCTGGATTTATCTGATTACTCTTTATTAGCTGAGCTCTCGGCTCCAGCGCCCGCGGCTCCCTCCTTAGCTGGCCCTGCTGGAGCGTCTCTCGCCCAGACTTAGACACACGCGCTCCCGAGAAGGGCTGAAGCAATGTGCGCTGGGCAGGAGCCCCACGTGACTCCCCCCCAGAACTCCACCGCCTCCCACACCATGAAACGCACCGGCCGGCCGGCGGGGAGAGTTGCTTAGGACAGGCCGTCACCTGATACCGGCTGCCACAACTCGCCCAGGGATAAAGAAGTAGAGAGAGAGGGCAGGGCTTGTCATCCTGGCTGCAGGCTAGATCAGTGTTGATTTGCAAGAACCCCAGCGTACCGCTTTCCTCTCTCTCTCTTCAAAGCAGCACATGTATTGCTGCTGTAGTAAACCAGAAGACATTACTCATTTCCTCTTAACCCGAGCTTGCTGCTGCTTTGCATACTGCAGCTAAAACTCATTTCCTAAAGTCAACTGTTCGCCACCCGCCCTCGACACACGCAGGCTGTTTTGAAAAGAAATAGTTCCAAAAAGGGCACCGTGACACGTGCCTTAAAAATGGGCACAGGGCTTTCTGCCTACTTCCAGTCTAACCGAAGCCACCTCTGGTTTACAGTGCTTCTACCCCTCCGTAACCATCTTTTAGTGCTTTGATTGGCACTTTGTTCATGTCACTGAATATTAATTGCGATAGTTGTGTTGATTTGCTGCAGTTGTGGGACTGTTCTGTTAACACTGTATTAAGAAAAATGCTAACAAAAATAAATGCATGCATTTCCCTGTAAGTCTCGTTCCTAAATTAAGAAATGTTTAATCAAGCGTCTCCCGAAAGCAGTCTCTCTTGAGTCTAATTGTTTAGGGCTAATTTTCAAATGTGTTTCCACTGATTTTAACTAGTTTGGGAACTCTAAAATTAGGCCTTACTGACTTGTTCCACATACTGTTAAAGAGTATGTGCATGTGAGACCAACTAACTAATGTCAAAGCCATTAAAAGATCACTGAGAGATTGCTCCTGTAGTCTTTACTTAAACAAACCTTCTGTTAAAAGGTCTTAGTTATGACCAGCTTCCTTGGATGTTACCTTACTTTTCCAAACACACCCAGCCCTGGCTGGATGAGAAGATGCAGCATATTAAACAAACAATTTCACATGTGCAGGATAAAATAACAGGAAGATGGACAGAGCATTTGTGCTCTGTATCATCACATTAATTATAAAGCAGGTGGGGCTTGATTACCTATCCACTAGGTGATGTGATGTTTTAGGATGAGATAAGGGTAGTTTAGTAAGTGATATGAAAAACTAATTCAATATTGAGATAATGAAAAACTTCTGCTGTCTATTATAATAAGCCAAATCAGCACAGATACTGATATTTCAGGAATATAGTTGTTTTCAGTTGATCAAATCTTTCACAGAAAATCAAAATGTAAGGTCTAGGAGGCCAGTTTAAAGTTTGGGTTGTTGGGGTTTTTTTGACTGTTTAGAAAATTACAGCAAAATGGATGCTAAATTATGAGAAATTTAAGTTTAAAGTTAAGAACAGGCAACTAACAAATATTTTATTTAGTGTTACAAAATGTCTCCAAAGCTCTTTAATCAGAGAATTTGATCTGCTTCATTTCTTCACTAGATTTCCTCTTGTAAGCAAACAGGAACTTTAAAAAGCACAAGTGAGACACCGTGTAAACACAGATCTTGAGAGGGGGATGGAAACAGTATACACTGAAATACAACACACATGCACAAATGTTAAAAAGTTCATGCAACTTGTTCATTGCAAGTTCATTTCACTCCTCTCTATTTGAATAGTAAATTGAGCTTAGTAAATTCTCCATTTACTAATTATTTGCACTCCCCCTTTGCATTGATGCAAGTGTTTAAGTCAATATTTCATTTCCCTCTTTCCTCCCTTTTGTGCCCATTTAGCAATGGGTATGTAAAATAAGTGTTAAGTTACTAAAGACTTGATCCTGTAAACCAGTGGTTTTCAAACTTCAGGTCGCAACACAGTACTGGGTCAGGGAATGTAAGGCACCGGGTTGAGGCGGCTCTGGTCAGCACTGCCAACCAGGCCATTAAAAGTACCATCGGTGGTGCTGCCCGGCTAAGGCAGGCTAGTTCCTACCTATTCTGACAGCGTACTGCGTCCTGGAAGCGGCCAGCAGCAGATCCAAATCTGGAAGGGGGCATAGGGCTCCGCATGCTGCCCCTGCCTCGAGCACTGGCCTCACGCTCCCATTGGCCAGGAACCAACCAATGGGATCGGGGGGAGGGGGCAGTGCCTGCGGGTAAGAGCTGCACGGAACCATTTGCATGCCTCCACCTGGGAGCCAGACCTGCTGCTGGCCGCTTCTGGGATGCAGCATGGTCCGTGGTGCCAGCATAGGCAGGAAGCCTGCCTTAGCAGGCCTGCTGCACTATTGACTAGAAGCTGCCTGAGATAAGCCTGCACCCCAACCACCTGCCCCAGTCCTGAGCCCCCCCAACCCTGAGCCCCCTCCTGCACCCTAAACCCCTCATCCCTGACCCCACCCCAGAGCCTGATCCCCTCCTGAACCCCAACCCCCCGCCCCAGTCCAGAGCCCCCTCCCATACCCTGAACCCCTCATTCCTGGCCCCACTCTGCAGCCCTCACCCTCACCCCCGACTCCCCAACCCTCTGCCCCAGCCCTGAGCCCCACCCACACCCCTTCCCAAACCCCTCATCCCCAGCTCCATTGGGTCACAGGCATCAACAATTTTCTTCGCCAGAAAAAAAGTTTGAAAACCACTGCTGTAAACGCTTACACATAACTTCATACATGTTACACGTCTCATTGACTCACACTAGTAAAGTGTTGGCAGGGGGGTTGGTCCCTAAATTCTAGAAAGCCTCAGAATACAGTCACATCTCTGCAGAAACAGGGGGTGGGATCCACAAAGGGAATTACGGTAGGTGTTGTGACTCTGAATATCATAGAAAATCACAGGAACAACACTGCAATCCACAGAGTCTAAATTAGACAACGAGGCTCCTATATAATGAATGGGGAGAGATAGGTGGCTTAGACTGTGATTCAGAAAGCCAGCATGCTAGGTAGGGAAGCAGCTTAAGCTAGCCAATGTGAGTTGCCACTGAGAGGGTTGTGGGCTAAGCCTCACCCCCTCACAGAGTTTGGTGCCTAAGTTCAGGTTGCAGGGAGGCTCCTAGTTGCACTTGTGATCCACAAAATGGGGGAAGATAGGAGGCCAAAACCCAAAATTGCATGCCCTGAACCGAGACAGCCAGGGGAAAGACTATACCTCTCTTATACCCATTAGCCTCATGGCTAGGAGATTCACTAGGACATGGAAGACCTGTGGTTCAAGCCTCCCCTTTCTCCTGAGGGGGACAGGGGATTTGAGCAGGGATCTGTCACCGGTCAGGTGAGCGCCCTAACCACTGTGCTATGGAATGCTCTGATGGGGGACTCCCTTAATCTCTCCTATTGACATTGTTCTATTTTAAATAATTGAGTATTAGTTAGGCCAGTGAAGGAGTTAGACTCTGTAGCCTAGTGGTTAGTGCACTCACCTAAGAAATAGCAGCTTCCTGTTCAAATCTCTCCCCCCTCTAAGGAGAAGGGGGACTCCTGCAGCCTGGGTGAGTACTAGGCTAATGGTTATAAAGAGAGGTGGTCTTCTTCTCCCTGTACCCTCCTTTCAGCTGTTTTGTGGGAACTTGCATGAGATACCCAATCCAATAGAAGGCCTCTGAGTACACCTACCAAATCAAGCCCCTCACCTGACTTAAGCAGCTTAGCACCTATCTTCCCCAGTTTGTGAATTGCTCGGTGGGTTAGGCTAGATCCACACTACCACCTACTTCAGTATAACTTATGTCACTCAGGGGTCTGAATAAATCATCACCCTGAGCAATGTAAGTTACACCAACCTAAGTGCTGGTGTGGACAGCTTCTCCTGCTAACATAGCTACTGCCTCTGGTGGAGGTGGATTTATTATGCCAACAGGAGAAAGCAGAGTGTCTTCACCAGAGCGCTACGGCGGTGCACCTGCGCCAGTGTAGCACTTTTAGTGTAGACTAGCCCTTAGGCAGGGAATATGTGTATAGATGTCTAGAGTGAAGCTGCAGCCACAGGCGCTGACTTTCTAATGTGCCGGGGGGGTACTCCGCCCCAGGCCCTGCCCCCACTCCACCCCTTTCCCCAAGGTCCCACCCTGTCCTGCCTCTTCCCGCCCCTGCTCCGCCCCCTTCCCCAACAGCACCCTGCCCTCACTCCTCCCCCCCAGCACCTTCTGCATGCCACTGAAGAGCTGATCACTGCCATGTAGGAGGAAGCGCTGGGAGGAGGAGGAGGCTCTGATCGGGGGGTCTGGTGGTGGGTGCTCAGCACCCACAATTTTTGTTTTCCAAGGGTGCTCCACGGATGGAGTATCCATGGAGTCGGCATGTATGGCTGCAGCATATACCCCTAGACACAGCAAGTTAGGCACTGAGTAAATTTAGATGTCTACAGGGTTAGACAGCAGCCGAATGGGAATATTGCCGATAGTAGTGGTCCCTAAAAATGGGACTTAGGTGCTTCAGTACCTTTGTGGATTGCACCCAATGTCTACCACATAGATCCCATTGCAGCGCCATGTGTCCTTGGAGATTAATTCTGTTTTGAGTGTGCTTAATTTTATTTCTATGGTTATTTGGATTGATTTCATTGGGACTAGTTACAGTAGTAGTATAAGCATATGCATAAGTATTTGCAGGATCAGGGCTTAAGATTTGGGGAAATAAAAATGTAAAACTGTTAAAGTTAGCAGACACGGGATTCTGAGTTCTTGATGAACTTTTTGTGAGCCAGTGGGAAATATTGTAATAATTCTGTGCCCCCTAGTGGTACTGAAAATTATGTATTATATACGGTAAGAAATAGTTGGGAAACAGCAAAAAGGTAGCCCAGCTATTCAAGTGAAGTCACGCAAGTTTAGTAAGTCTGAAGCATGCAAAATGAAGTATGGGTACTGATGAGTTGAATATTTTATTTGCATTTTATGTGAACAATCATGCTTTGCTGGTATTTTTATTTGATCCAATAATGCTTTAAGAAAAAGCACATAGGATGAAAAGAGAAATATTAATTAATCTGATTCTTCCTTGTCTATGAGATGGACAACATGGGCATTCAGGGTATGACATGTGGCTGACTCCAGGAAGGAGGACTGCTAAGCAAAGATGGGGTTCACCTGTCGACGAAAGGGGAAGAGCATATTTAAACTAGATTTGAAGGGGGCAGATGACCAAAGCCCACAGGTAATTCCAAAACATGGAGATCTGGGAGAAGGGTCAGAATTTGTGGGGAGCATGGGCTGGGAGACCATTCTGGGGGAGCAGAGATAAGGGAGAGAAAAGAGATAACTGGGGGAGAAAAAGACAATCAGTGTCTTAGATGTCTGTATACTAATGCAAGAAGTATAGGGAATAAGCAGGAAGAACTCAGAATACTAATAAATAAACAGAACTATGACATAGTTGGCATCACAGAAACTTTGAGGGATAATATGCATGACTGGAATATTGATATAGAAGGATACAGCTTGCTCAGGAAGGACAGGCAGAGAAAAAAGGGAGGAGGTGTTGCCTTATATATTAAAAATGTAATTACTTGAACTGAGGTTGAGATGGAAATAGAAGGCAGACTTGTTGAAAGTCTCTGGGTAAGGATAAAAGGGGTAAAAAACAAGGGTGATGTCATGGTAGGGGTCTACTACAGACCACCTACCTAACCAGGAAGAAGAGGTGGATGACACTTTTTTTAAATAACTAACAAAATCATTCAAAGCACAGGATTTGGTGGTGATGGGGGACTTCAACTACATAGATATCTGTTGGGAAAATAACACAGCAGGGCACAGATTATCCAACAAATTCTTGGAATGTATTGGACACTTTTTTTTTATTTCAGGTGGAGAAATCTACTAAGGGAGAGGCTGTTCTAGATTTTATTTTAACAAATAGGGAGGAACTGGTTGAAAATTTGAAAGTGGAAGGCAACTTGGGTGAAAGTGATCATGAAATGATAGAGTTCATGATTCTAAGGAATGGTAGGAGGGAGACAGCAAAATAAAGACAGTGGGTTCAAGAAGGCAGACTTTAGCAAACTCGGGGAGTTGGTAGGCAAGATCCCATGGGAAGCAAGTCTAAGGGGAAAAACAAAGACAGTTGGCACTTTTTCAAAGAGACATTAGTAAGGGCATAAGAGCAAACTATCCCACTGCATAGGAAAGCTAGGAAGTATGGCAAGAGACCACCCTGGCTTAACCAGGAGATATTCAATGATCTAAAAATAAAAAAAGAGTCTTACAAAAAGGAGAAACTAGGTCAAATTACAAAGGACAAATATAAACACAAAATATGTTGGGACAAAATTAGAAAGGCCAAGGCACAAAACAAGATCAAACTAGCTAGAGACATAAAGGGTAACAAGAAAACATTCTACAAATACATTTGAAGCAAGAGGAAGACCAAGGACAGGGTAGGCCCGTTACTCAACAAGGGGGGAAAAACAATAATAGAAAATGTGGAAATGGCGGAGGTGCTTATTTGTATCGGTTTTCACCAAGAAGATTGGTGGATGTCTAACATAGTGAATGCCAGTGAAAAAGAGGCTGAAATAGAGAAAGAACAAGTTACGATTACTTAGACAAAGTTAGATGTCTTCAGGTCACCAGGGCCTGGCAAAATACATCCTACAATACTTAAGGAGCTGACTGAAGAGATATCTGAGCCATTAGCAATTATCTTTGAAAAGTCATGGACATGCAATGGCCCTTGTTAACCTGAGCTGAGATTTCCCAATAAATTCAACCAAACACACTGTTTTAGCTAAAATATAAAACAGATTTATTAACTATAGAAAGACAGATTTTAAGTGAGTATAAGTGGTAGGCATGAAGGTCATAAATAGTTACTTTAAGAAAATGAGAAGTAAACACACATTCTAAATCCTAAACTTTTAGTTTAAGCAAGAGTTGAATCAAACTACCTTGCACCCTGACAGATGGTACAGGCAGGTTACAGTTCCTCAATACACAGGCTGGGACTACCTACCAACCTGGGACCACCCTTCCCCAGTTAAAAGTCTTTGTCCTCCAGATGTTCTTCCAGATGTTGAGACGGGGGAGAGGCCAAGTGATGATGTCACTTCTCCTCTATTATATTTTCTTCCAGCATGCTGGAAAGATCCTTGCTGTGACGGGAAGACCAGGCAGTCCCCATTGGTCAAGCAGTCTCCATTGCATATGTGCCTCTTCTAGGGAATCTCTGGGATAGGGGTGTCTTTTCTTGATGGTTGTTGATGAGCCATTAATGTTGTGTGGCTATTGATGGCTACTCCTTTGTTGAACTAAAAGGTTGGTTGTGGTTGTTCCCAACCCCCACAACATATTTCAGTAACACATATAGCAATACTTAATAACTTCACATACAATGATAATACCTACAATCCAACAGGAAGTTAATGTTCAACAGGTCAAGACTTTTAAAATGATACCTCACAAGGTATACTTTGTACAAAACATATAATCATATCACCATGGTGAATAGGGGGTTCCAGGGTGCTACTTTGCGGTAGAGAGTGTCACAATGATGTTACTAGAACATGTTCAGGATCAGACGGCACAGGTAAAAGTGTTAAATAAGTGTGTCCTAAACAAAGGAATGTGGGTTTACCTGAATTTACATAGAAGCAGTAAACAGGACCATCAGGACAGCGAGGGGAGAACAATTTGGATTATAGTAAACCCTAGCAGGGGACAACAACAGCATGAAGCTTCCTTCACCACCAGACTCCATGTCTCCTTCCTCAGTTTGAATAAACTTTATGTTGTGGGGTAACCTCCAGAAGAATCCATTTCAAAAGGTTCACTGAACTATAAAAGAAAGGGGCAGAAACCCCCAAGTTATCTCTTTCACCTAAAACAACAAAAGAACCAGCACTGTTGCTTTCTGGAGGAGATCTGGGGCCCAGGGAAAGGGGGCATTCAGTCATTTTTCTGGAAGATCGTGGGTGAGAAAAGCCATCTTGGACAAATTCTGCATCTTGCTAGGTTAAGATTTTAATCACTAGAAAGTGTTTTTCACTTTTATTTGTTTATTTCAGTTACATTTAAAACCCTGTTTTCTTTTGTTAGGAAACTTTTTACTTTTAATTTAAACTGTGTTGTGTTTGAATTAAAGCATTACTGAACTCAAGTTGTGACATTTCTATTACCAACCTGATGCCCAGGGCATCAGGTGATCAGGCTGAGGCCACAGGATCTTTAGGGAAGAAGATGGAGCACACCAAGATCTAAATTTTAAAGCTTTATTAATAAAATTACAGCGTAGAGTGCTGGGGATCCCCCAGGTCACTCCAAGGAAAAAAACAAAGCGTTAGTGCCCCAAGACCTAAGCCACTTTCATACTCACACACGCACTACCTGAGGCTGGCCAAGCCTGAGTGTAACTTAAGAAGAAGAGGGGGGGAAGGGTGGACGGGAGTTCTTGTCCTGGGCCCAAGTTGTCCGGGGTCCACTGTGATCGCCGAGTTGCTCTGGCTCTGAGAAGGGTTTTAAAGTACTGGGTTCATTTGGGGGTGTTCCGTTCAGGGACCTCTGCTCCTGATGCTCTTTGTACCAGTCAAAACTGGTTCTCTGTGGTCTCCTCAACTTTCCCAAAACACACCGGCTAGACTTTGTTGTCCTCTTTGTATTCCTCTGTGCTGGCCTCTGCTTGTTATGGGCTGCCTCTGGAGGTCTGTTCAGCTGAATCTTCCTTTCTCATGGCTGGTCGGTAGATTCTGGGCCCGTCTTTCTCAGCAGGCAGCCAACGGTCAGCTGGGGCCTTGGGCTGGAGTCAGTGCCTTATCTCCTGCCTGAGTGAGCTGGAGTGTCGAGTTAACCTGTTCTCTGCTTTCTTCCTCCTTTCCCCTCTTGGTCTCTCATATCCTACAAAGGAATCTTCCATTCCACTCTCACACCTTTGACCCCCCCTCCCAAAATGCCCTGCAATGCTTGCAACAGCATTAGCAATATGCAATGCTGATCTGCATTCCCCAGGGGACTCCTTGAGGGAGGGGACCATTGGGGTGTGACAAAGTTAAAGTGGTACTGTGTACATTGTGTCTTTAGAGGAGCAAATGATCCGTATTATTTCTCTGAGTGGTCCATGACAGGGCTGGACATTTCAGAGCACATGGTTTGGGAAAATATTGGGCTGGGAGTGTGTTGGGGTCACCTTGCTGGTTGTAACTAAGGATAGTGGAAGTCAGAAAGAGAAAGACGGGCCCAGAATCTACCGACCGTGGGGCTGCAGACAGGCTGCTTGGGTCAGAGCTGCTGGACCAGGGCTTGCTGCATAGCACACAGACACTCAGGATGTGACCTGCATACTTGTTGCTGACTGAGAGCCTCCCAGGCAGAGAGCTATAATCGCAAACCATTGTGAGGAACTCAGGGTAAGAGGTGACACTCATCAATATGGATTGCACCCAAAAGTATGACAGAAGTCTCTCTCCTATTATAATTTTTTCTTCAAGGTTCCCAAGACACAGACCAGGTTTTCATCTCGAGGCCAAAAGACCAATAACATCAAGACGCTTGATCACGGCCTTGGATAGGCCAAGAGACTACTCACCCCATCTGAGCTCAAAGAGCCGATCTTGATCTTAGCCAAAAGGCCGAGATGAGGGAAGAGACTGGTAATCAGCCATCCTCTTTTCCAGGACCCAACCTGGTTGGTTGGGAGAGGGAGGAACCTTGTCCCGCTTGACTCTACAAGGCTCCTGGTTTTGGTCCATTAAAGAAAAAGTCCCCTGTAAACACACAGACACTAACAGTCAGCCTGAGACCACTTTATCCCTACATGTGTTCCAAATCACCTGACCAAAGTTTTACTGGCCATAGGGCCTGCTCACTCTTAAAGGGGAACACTTTGTTACAATTATTATGAAGATGTTAAGCATCATAATACCTAACTTTCAAGTGACTAGAAAAATCACTGAAACACTGGGATCCACAAAGCAGAAATGTTCAATAAATATTTCTGTATTTGGGGAAAAAACAGACAATGGTAATGATGATGCTCTTTCCATTCCACTAGTATCTCAGGAGGACGTTAAACAGAAACTACTAAAATCAGACATTTTTGAATCAGCAGGTCCAGATAACTAGGATCCAAGAGATTTAAAAGAGCTGTCTGAGGAGTTTGCTGGACCATTAATGTTGATTTTCAATAAGGCTTGGGGCACTAGGTAAGTTCCGGAAGACTGGAAGAAAGCCAATATTGTGTTGATTTTCAAAAAAAGGTAAATTAGATGACCTAGGTGATTATAGGCCTGTCAGCCTGGCATTGATCCCAGAGAATAGAGCAGCAGATATGAGACTTGATTAATAAAGAATCAAAGGAGGATAATGTAATTAATGTAAGTCAACATGGGTTTATGGAAAATAGATCCTGTCAAACTAATGACTTTTTTTTACAAAAGTAGAGGCTTGGTTGATAAAGGTAATAGTGTGACATAATATGCTTACATACTGTAAGGTGTTTAATTTGGTAGCACACAACATTTTGTTTAGTTAATTTAATATTTTTATCAAGGACCTGGAAGAAAACAAAATCATCACTGTTAAAGTTTGTAAATGACACAACAATTGCGGGGGAGAGTAATAAATAATAAAGAGGACAGCATGCTAGATGGGGAGTCACTTAAGCTACTCTCTGGGAGATGCTAGTGAGAGGGGTGTGTGCTAAGCCCCTCCCCTATCACGGAGTTGGGAGCCTAAGTTAAGGCTGCAGGGAGCTGCCTATCTCTGCTTGTGACCCAGAGCTGGGAACTCCTTTCCTAGAATCAGATGGCTTAGGTGCCTAGGTAGCTTCTTGTGAGAATAAGGCACTTACCTCACTCCACACAAAACAGCTAGAGCAGGAGGTGCCCATCTAGCAACTTTTATCCCACTGGTCAGAGCAGTCATCCAGGATATGGGAGATACATGTTCAATTCCGCTCTGCCTGAGGGGAAGAAAGGATTTGAACAGCGGTCTTCAACACATCTCAGGAGAGTGCTCTGTTCACTGAGCTTGGGATAGTCTGATCTGGGAATACTCTCACTCTCTCCTGTTGAAGCTCTTCTATTGTGGTAACTAATTAAATAGTGACTGGAGTAGGGGGACTGAACCACTGGTCTTCCCCCTCCCATGTGGGTGTCCTAATCACCAGATTATAGTCACTCTTTCTCTGCCCCAGTGACTATTTAAGTATTTATGCACAGTGGGACAGCTTCAACAGGAAAGACTGAGAAAAACCCATATCAGAATATCCCATAGCTCAGCAGTTAGAGCAATTGCCTGAGAAATGGGGGACTCCTGTTCAAATCTTTCCTTTCCTTCAGGCAGAGAGGAAAATTGAACAGCTGTGTCCCACATGCTGGGTGAGCACTCTAGCCACTGGGCTAAAAATTATAAGTAGGCACCACCACCACTTTGAATGGGACCCAATCTGGCAAGCATGCTTAGAGGCAACCTGTTGTATTGGCTCCTGCAGGTGTGAGGAGTGTCTATATTCCCCCATTTCAGAGATCACACTGGGGCTTAGGAAGGAGATAGGCACCCAGATGCCTCCAGTGAGAAAGCAGTGATCCTGCCCAGAAGCAGAAACATAGCTAGGGACATTTTACAGAGAAAATTTAGGTGCCGAGGGAGTTTACGTTTGCAAAGTTTAGGTGGCAGCCGAATAGGAGTCTTGAGGATCGCAGCAGAGCCTAAAACTCAGACTTAAGTACTTAAATCCAAGATTTACACGACTTTGAGGATCTGAGCCCAGCTCACCATTTTACTGCATTCAACAATGTGTTTGTTAAGAGTTGCTGGCAAATACGTCTAAGCTCATGAAGTTAATATTTAAATTAATAAAACAGTGTAATCCTACTCATTTCAGACAAGTTACACCCTTGTAAAACTGTATTCCCAAAGTAGTGTAAAAAATTTCAGAGGTAAAGATTAATTCACTATTCTCAAAATTATGAATCTCAGCTATTAATGTTGCATTTGAGCCCTATTCTAATGCTTCATTATTATTGTACTACATTGTAAGTGACTGAATGAGTCTGTTAATCAAGCAATTAATATATTCTACAGCCATATGCTAATATAGAAACTTTGAAACAAGTGCTTCCAGTTGGTCCTTTAATAAATAAAATAACAATACTTAGCTTTTCTGTAGTACATTTCCTGTTCAAAAAGCTTTCCAATATTAATTATCCTTTGGGAATTTCAACAAGCTATGCCTCCCTGTACTCCCTAAGTAATATATTGCAGTTCATTCATGAGCTAGTGACATCACAGAATATTGGATCAGAATACTAAAATTCTGACAGTTTATATTTCTATAAACAGAGAATAAAGACTTCTTTCTGTAAGTCCTTTGCATTTCAAATTCCCTTTGAAACCCCTATCTCCTGGGAGATTATAGGACCCTTGGAAGGCTTATATCTCATTGAATGAGGAATTGACCTCAGCAACAGCTGTTGTGTGCTAAGTACTTTTGAAAAGGATATGACTTCTCTGGGTGCCTCACCTGTAATAGAGCATGAGTAGCTTAAGGCTGACTCACCCCTCTGTGCCCTTTTTAAGTGTCCCCACATGGTCCAAATTGACAAGGTAATTCATTAAGCACCAGGTGATTAACCAATTAAGGTGATTCAGCTGGTAAACTAAAGACAAAAGAGAGCCAGGAAGGGATGAGAGAGAGTGGAAGGCTAGAAGGAAGGGCCAGAGAAGCCCAGGATTTCATGGAAATGAGAGCTCTTACTACACCTCCTGCAGTGTCTGGAGTGAAGGGAAAAGCTTTATGCTATGGAGAACAAGCACTTGAATAGCATGCTGTAAATAAAGCACATGGTTTTCAAATTGCTACAGGAGTACCTGGGTTTGCAACAAGGAGTGCAGTAGGAGGGAACCCTGCTCTGTGACAGTGCATAAATATGTCTATAGGAACCTAACTTTAGTTTCTTATTTTTGAAAATCTCATACTAAAGCTCTTTTGTTTAAAACTCATCAGGAGAGAAGACAAAGCAAGGGGAGTACAGAAGTAACAGTAATGCTGTGACAACAGCAAGGATGAGACAGCAATCTGTAACAGGCAAATACAAATAATAAGAACTGGGCATAAGTTATTTATAGAGAAAAGATTTTATTCAGAAAGGAGCCTTAAAGGGTTTTCCTACAGTTTTATACCTAAGAGACTTGATAGCTCTTTTATTAAAAATATAGCAATAGCTCTAAAGAGGAAGGCAGCTGTTATTTGTATTATGTTTCCATATACACCGTAGTCTGAGACACAACTTATTAGCCAAAAAGGATTTTTAAATATCCTGGGAGGTTGGAGAGAGGGAAATGGGTGCTGCTTCCTGAAGTGTCAGAGGCCAGAGTTACCTGACAGGAGGACATAAGAAGACAGAGAAGCAAATCCTGAAAAACAAGAAAGATAGGCCTGTGAAATGAACACCTAGTGACCTGCCCTATGATACAACAGCTTCAGTAGATAAGTTTGACTAGCCAATGCATCTGAGACAAGAACATATCTGAGTGAGAAGGAGGCCACTCAGCAACATCACTTATGACAGGGGTCGGTAAGCACCCTGGAGGGCTGGGCCAGTTTGCTTATCTGCCACGTTGGCAGGTTCGGTGGACCGTGGCTCCCACTGGCCGCAGTTCGCCATTCCAGGCCAATGGGGGTGGTGGGAAGCCACCGCCAGCACATTCCTCAGCCCGCGGCACTTCCCACCTCCCCCATTGGCCTGGGATGGCGAACCGCGGCCAGTGGGAGCTGCGGTCCAGCGAACCTGCCGACATGGCAGGTAAACTGGCCGGCCCGCCAGGGTGCTTACCCTGGTGAGCCGTGTGCCAGAGGTTGCCGACCCCTGACTTATGATATCCTGTCCACTAAGACAAAAGCAGAGACTTTCGAGCCCCAGCTATGTTAAGTAAACACCCAGTACTTAACACAATCAATCTTATCCATATTGTTCCTCATCTGAGTAAAAGCAAAATGATTAAACTGTCAGATGAAGTTTTCTAAAACACTGTATATGGTGGCAATGTTGTGGTGCCAATAGTATATACTAATGGTGATTATTAAGATCTTTTAATTTAGCCACTTATTTGACTGTTGTTTGTTTTATTTTCTTATTGGCCCCTTGGATATGTTTGCACAATATAATTAACCACCACAAGGGTAAACACATCTTTCCATCTGTGTACAGGAGGAAGAAAAAGAACCAGAGTCATGCTGGACAGATGTAGTCATATCACTTAATGTATTTCTAGAAAGTGTTTTGGCAGCACAGTGATGGGTGCTCAATATAAGAGCCTGAAGAGAACAGAGCAGACTACTAGGCAATTAGCAGAGAAGAGAGTGGACTCGGATAAAGTGAGGATCTGAGTTGTGAGAGGAGTCTCAGAGATATGTAGGCACGTGGGTCTGTAATCTCAGAGTAAGAAGTCTATACCTCTGTATGTGATGGAGGGTGTCCCAGACACTGAGGGGAAGTGGTGGGTATACTCACATGGATTTAGAGGAGTATATGTGGAGATACATCTGTGGATAATAAGAAAAGAAAAAAAAGAGGAGGGAAATGTATGGGTATATATAGAGAAGAGTAGAGAGACAATGAAGATATAGGGATGGGGGGGGGCACATAGCGAGTGGCCCAGAGAAAGACGGTGAGGTATGTGAGTGTGCAGCGAGAAAAGGAAGCTGTGGGGGGCACAGAAAGAGGAACAGAAAAAGTGCATGGTAAGGGAAAATGGAGAGAGAAGGCATATTAATGTGTGGCATGGCCCAGAGACAGATGGGAAGGTGTGAGAGAGAGAGGCCCAAAAAAGGTGGGGGAGGTGCACAGAGTTAGATGAGGAAGTTGTGTGTGAGGGGAAAGGAAGACAAGACACAAAGGGGAAGGTAAGTGTATAGTAGGTCACAGACACAGAGCAGGGCCGGCTCTACCATTTTTGCTGCACCAAGCAAAAAAAACAAACAAAAAAAAGCCGCTCGGACTAATGCCCGGACTGTGCCGCCCCAACAATGGACAGAATGCCACCCCTTAGAATGTGCCGCCCCAGGCATGTGCTTCCTCCGCTGGTGCTTGGAGATGGCCCTGACAGAGATAGAGATAGAGAGAGAAGTAGTATGTATATGCAGGGGGAGCCCAGAGACAGAGGAGAAGCGGCAAGATGTGTATTTGTAGCAGTAACTGCTCTCTACATCTTCTAAAGGGGGCAATGCATACACATGGGGATAGAAGCTAATAGAGTGTTATGCCCTGATGCACTGCTGAACAGCAACCCCTCCCACCCACCCCACACATGAAGCAAGACATGCAGGTAGATTGTCAATCTAATAATGTAATAACCATGGACTGGTTAGTCAGCTACAGTCTGACCAAAACATTATAACAATCTGAACAGCGGATACATAGCAGCAGGCCCTGAGTAGCTGCACAGATCCAATGTTACAACCACCGCTCCCACAGAGAAACAGCTACACTGAATTCAGGGAGCCAGAACCAGGAAACAAAACAGGAAGAGGGAGCAGGAAGGCAACACATACACACATATCATCACAATTTTCTTCCCTTTTCCCCAAGAAGTTCAATGGTACCTGGCCAGAGGCACCATGTGATCCCGGGGCTGTAGATTAGACCTCAGAGGCAGCTCAGGGGGTGGATGCTGATGCTGTGGGCACATCTTTCCCTGTTGGCCACATGACATTATCATCCACAGTAAGAGCATCCACTTCTACCTGCAGTAAACATACTCGCCACACTCCAAGCCCTGCAGCCCGCAAGATCATGCCATGAGTGTCAAAAACACTTCCAGACCCACGCCTAACGTACACACTTTGTCCAGCATAAACTGCATGGAGTCTTACATGGATATATTTGTTCAAACTCACATAATTCCTATTCACATCAGTCAGTTCTGAGGATGGTGAAGGGATAGGATGAATCTTTTTTGTCAGCATAGACAACGTGGTCCTCATAGGTCATCTGAAGAACTGATAGAATAGGGTTTCCCCGGAACTTTCATAAGGTGTATTCCAAATATCATATAAACCATGATTTAATGCAATAGGGAAGGATGTATATTGATGTTCCTTTAATATGTGAGCTACACCATTTTTCTGAGTCCCATGCAGTCTCTCTATTA
This sequence comes from Mauremys mutica, assembly GCF_020497125.1. Lineage (NCBI taxonomy): Eukaryota > Metazoa > Chordata > Testudines > Geoemydidae > Mauremys > Mauremys mutica. The sequence continues at coordinate 75,294 of NW_025422831.1, forward strand.
TCCCATTTCTTTGGGGATGGTACACAGCAGATTTATAGTGTACTCTACCAATACTCATCGGAAAGTCATCAAATTCTTGATACAAAAGGTACATTACCTAGCTCAAGGCTCTCTGGTATGCCAAACATAGCAGATAAGGTGATTAGGTAAGACATGAGCTCTACTGAGGTACCTTGTGAAATTATGAATGCAATGGGGTAACTTGAGTAATAGTCTAAATCACTCAGAGTGTAGCTATGCAGTGCAATCGAGGGAATAGCAGTATCCACTGCAATTCTCTGCCATAGTCTTTCTACGACTACCATGTTCAAAGGGATCAGAAGCACAGTAGTTCTACGCATTGTGCAGGCCAAGCATGCCTTCACATATCGCTCGGTGTCTGAGCGCAGCCTTGGCCACCAAGCAATGACACAGCTTTTTTCCCCCTTTAAAAAATAGGAACAGGAACACTGGGTTCAAGAAGCAGGAAACAAAAACAGGGAGCAGAAAGGCAATACATTCTCACACATGCACCCCTCCAGTCATCACATGAAAACATAGCTGGATCAATTCCACTCGCAGAGGAGCCCTCAAGGCTAGCACAGAAGTAAAAGCAATCTGTGGGGGAGGCATAAGAGTCATGCAGTTATATTCTGCCTTTCCTGTACATATTACAGTTTTGTGGGCTTTGCAGGCCAATGCTCCTTCTTTTCTCCACTCCTACTTTGTTGAGCTGCAAACTCCTTTCTTCCATATCAGATGGTTTGAACCTGGTAGACTTTTTGCAACAGTTCTCCCCTGTCATGCTGTCTGGAGTGGTTCACGACGGTGAGTGCCAACTTCAGGGCAGACTGTCAAAAAGCAGGGCAGGCACCCCAGACTGGTGGCATGTTCTCTGATTAGATTTCACCAACCCAGTAACAAGTGTGAACTCCTAAAGCACTGTAACAGTCTTACCGTGGAGTCACAGACAGTCCCCTTGGGCATTCCCATCTGTCTTGGCACCCAGGCAAGCTGAAATTAGTATTAGTTGGTTGCTATATGTGCTGAAGATCACAAAAGATGCAGATTGCTTCCAGTCCCAAGAGACCAGTCACTTCCCCCATGTCACCTTAGATCTCACACCAAAGACAATGTTTGTAGCCAATCCTCTAGTAAAATAACTAAGGATTTAGTAACTAGGAAAAATAAAATGAGAGTTAATTTACAGGTTAAAACAGGAAACGTATGTGCACAAATGAGTTACAGTCTATGATTCCAAAAATTAACAGAATTGTAATAATCTATCAGCACTGAATCTCTTTAAGGGCTAACCCAGGTTGACTCTGGGCATCTTTGTTTCTCTTTCATAGATCCAGCCCTGTTAGAGTCCAAACAGCAAAAAAGAAACAGAAAATGTTCTTGGTCCTCTTTTATCCCCTTCTTCCTGTATTCAAGCTGATGGGATGAGCTTTCTTGCATGTAGCACCTTCATGGGTATGATAGGGCCATTAACCACACCTTTATATTGTGATGTTCCACAATGGCACATTTAGTTTTGATTGTCCTTCTTGATAGGCGGCGGACCATTCCTCCTGACTGGTTTCACAGGGTCAGAGCAAGCATTTTTACAATTATAAAACAAAACATACATATCACCTTATAGCATGAGATACAGACATTATAAGTGAAATACATTGTTATAAGTCTAATACCTATCTTGAACAATACTAACACACAGGTGATCTGGTCTGGTTTCTAGCTATGAATTAGTCAGAGCTCATCTGATGCCTACAGTCTGGGCAAGAGCTGGCACCTAGTCTGCCAGCATCAGACCTCATAGCCCCTCAAGGATTTTTCTGTGGGAGGGGATATTTGGGGCTTAGTTATTAACCATTTTTCCCCCAATAAAAATTGCATCATTTCTGAGTCAAGATTTTTCAGAAGGGACTAGTGATTTTTGATGCCTCCATTTTTGAGTGCTCAACTTGGGATGCCATACAGAGGCATGATTTTTAGAAAGTTCTGAGCACTCCCAATCTGAAAATCAGGTCTCTTTAAGGTGTCTCCATTTGGATACCCAAAAAATGTAGACATTCAAATCACTTTTGAAAATCTTGGCCTGATTTTATTGTGCAGATTATATACTGGAACTCCTATACATTTCACAAAAAATGATGGCTTAGAAGATAATTATAGAGAATGATAAAAACAACAACCTTATCTCCAGCTGCTCCATAATTCAGCTGGAAGTAGTTATCACCATAATTCCACATTCCTTGTGTTGACCCCTGATAGCAAAATTAATTTTGCTCGAAATGCTTCCATGGCACAGAAATGAGAAATGGCTGAAAGCTTGCAGATGAACATTTTGGAACATTTAACAAAACACATTGTCTGGGTACGTATACATACAACTCAGTTATAATGTCTGATTGAAGAAGCAGTTCTTTCCATTTACTGTGTCTCTCCCTATTTAAATTCATATAGATAAGAATCCCGCTGTTTTTCTAGAGCTAATCTGTACGCTACTCCTCCTCATCCTCCAGGGCCAAAGCATACATATTCCATTTAAAATGTAAAACAAACAGTGGATTAATTACTTATTGAAGACTTAGCCCTAGACTCTCATTTTACACTGCTATGAATCCGTGGTAACTCCACTGGTGCAAGTGAGCAGAGAATCTTGCCCATTGTGTTCCTCCTTGCAGTGTAACCTTTCACATTAGTATTGTTTTCAGCTGCTGAAAAGACTACCTAAAATTAGACAAGCCAGTTGTGTTTTGGTTTGTGGGCACACATGAGCACTGCATCTGTCTCGCTGCTCTGTTGATCTATATCATGTTCTGCTCCTAGAAGTAATAAGTGTAGCAACACATACCAGAATCAAGTTCTTCAAGTACTTAAGGCGGGAGGATTTTCTATATTTCAGCACCCACCCAGTTGATAAGATTGGCAGTGTCCAGCAGAGCAGAGGGTGCAATTGCAAGGAAACCCAGAGACCTAAACCAGCTATTCACAGACTGTGGAGAAAGCTGAAATATTGACGTTTCAGCCCTCAGTTGGGGAAGGTGATAGGTTTTTTGGAACTGGAAGAAAATTAAAGATATAGTTTTCAGACTGGCTGAAGATCTCAATTCACACACTACTACTACTCCTACTACTACGAACTTCCAATTGTGTAATGTAAAATGATGACTTAAACAATGTCTAGGCATTTTGCTGGGCCTCTGCACCATGTTGAATTTCACCTTTTGTGAGCAATAACCTGACACAAAAATGACAAGTTATTGACTACTCTGGAATTCCCAGTTCATAACGTCTTCTCTTAGAGGAGGTTTCCTAAAATCTTGTCCATTGCCTTAGATAATGAGAGCAAGCATTTTCAGCCAATTTCAGTATTTTCAGTATCCAAAGTATTTCTGTAGTAAATATATAGAGAAGTATAAAGCAACAAAGAGTCCTGTGGCACCTTATAGACTAACAGACATATTGGAGCATAAGCTTTTGAAAGTGGGTATTCACCCACGAAAGCTTATGCTCTAATAGGTCTGTTAGTCTGTAAGGTGCCACAGGACTCTTTGTTACTTTTTACAGATCCAGACTAACACGGCTACCCCTCTGATACATAGAGAAGTATGAAGAACTACTGGAGATACTAATAACCATACCTAATTATCTTAGGTAAAACTTGCTGTTTGAAGAGCCACCACTGTTTGTCTTGTTTATATTGTAAGCTCTTTGGGACAGGGACTGTCTTTTTCCTTGACAGTTGGCTTGTGGGGCAGCAGGGGTCAGTCAGGCTAGCTCCACGTGGCAGGGGTCAGGAAGGGAGGTACACCTCCACATCCTAACTCACCATCTAGGTTGGTGGGGTGCAACCAAAAATTGGGGGGGGGGGGGGAATGTGACACTGCATGCCCCCCCATGCATTGCCTCTGGTAGGTGGCACAAATATGCTTGCTCATCCCGGGCACTAAAATGCCTAGTTACGGCTCTGGAAACTCTCCTGTGGAAAGTGAGGCAGTATTTAGGGACTGTGCAACCATCGCAATGGTAATGTACAGGCTTGGGGCAATGTAGGAGCCAGGAAGCACAATCACTGCTGCTTTGTGGCTGTGGAAAAGTATTCAGTTCCTGCTCCCCCTCGTACCTGAGGTGATCCCTTGCACATATTTAGGGCTTCTGTTTTTAGGTTTTAACTGATGAACACTGATAAAACACTCCTAGGAAAGAAAAGGGCATACACAGAACAATAATATGGACTACAGGGGTGTAATTTCTACACTGCACTAATGTGTTGCATATTAGCCATCTGTGTAGACCCTGCTGGTGAGCACTAAAGATTCCCTAGTTAGCTTTAATATAGTGCTGTTTGAAACAGTACTACATTAACAGCGCACTAGGGAATGTTACAAAGAGATTATTCATTACAGTGTATATAAAGTCCTAACATCTCTCCTGTATGGATCTGAGGCACAGATTCTTTACAGATGGCACATTAAACAGCTAGAGCAATTTCACATGCACTCCCTCCACTGAACAATGAGCATTTGTTGACAAGACAAAATGACCAGTATTAAGGTCCTTGAGAGAGCAAACACAACCAGCATCAAGGAAATGCTATTGGGAGCACAACTTAGGTGGACCGGACATGTCAGAGTGGAAGATCTCTGCCTCCCAAAACAGATCCCCTATGGGGAGCTGATGCAGGCCAAAAGAAAGAAGAGTCATCTGTATAAGCACTTCAAAGAGAACCTGAAGAGCAGTCTCCAATGGGCTAGCAATCTCAAAGAACGTGAGCAAATGGCTCAGACCAGGTCTCATTGGCGGTCTCCAACAAAGTCAGCATGCAACAGGTTAGAGTGACAAAATCGTCTCCTGTCTGCATGTGAAAACTGCCACAGAGCTGCATCATCAAACATCATAGATATGGACTTCCCATGCCCTCAGGTCGGCAAACTCTGTGCATCAGAGTTTGGACTTCAGAGTCATATGCGCAGCCAAAGATGATAATTGCGACAATATTGTAATCATCACCATCAGCGATGGACTGCCAACATATACAAAGAAAAAGCCTCAGCCCCCCCACCCCCTGATTTTTGGACATCTACATAAAACTCAAAAATAGCCAAAAATAGACCCCGAAAAACAGAAGCCTACACATAGTACATCTATTTATGCTGAATGCTGAGGTCCAGGATTTGGCCCTCAGGGATTTGGTCACTGTAATAAAGGTGTCACAGGAATGCTGTTAAGATTTCCCGACTCTATTTGAGTCAGGATTACACAAGGTTATACCCCTATCTTTGGCAGGGGGCAGTATCCAGTGGCTGCTATTACAGTCAGTAGTAGAGCAGGAATGAACATAAGAACATAAGAACGGCCGTACCAGGTCAGACCAAAGGTCCATCCAGCCCAGCATCCTGTCTGCCGACAGTGGCCAATGCCAAATGCCCCAGAAGGAGTGAAGCTAACAGGTAATGATCAAGTGATCTCTCTCCTGCCATCCATCAACATCCTCTGACAAACAGAGGCTAGGCTAATAGACATCCTGGCTAATAGACATTAATGGATTTAACCTCCATGAATTTATCCAGTTCTCTTTTAAATCCTGTAATGGTCCTAGCCTTCACAACCTCCTCAGGCAAGGAGTTCCATAGGTTGAAGAACTTCCTTTTATTTGTTTTAAGCCTGGTACCCATTAATTTCATTTGGTGGCCCCTAGTTCTTATATTAAACTTCCTTATTTACTTTCTCCACACCACTCATGATTTTATATACTTCTATCATATCCCCCCTTAGTCTCCTCTTTTCCAAGCTGAAAAGTCCAAGCCTCTTCAATCTCTCCTCATATGGGATTCATTCCAAACCCCTAATCATTTTAGTTGCTCTTCTCTGAACCTTTATGCTGAGTCATTGCTATGCTTCTTTAACTGCTAATGCCTCCAGTAACATGAAGGAAAAACAAACAAACAAAATCAACAACAGAGACATTTATCAATTAAGGATGAGAAAGATACAAAAAGAAAAACAATTAAAAGAATCTGATCAACAATCTTAAATGCACTATTTTGACTGAACATGCATTTTGGTCACAAGTACAGAATTATGTAATGGTGGGGAGAAAACATCATTAACTATTTTAAAACTAGTGTACTGTGAATGGGATATCTACACAAACTCAATGTTAAACAATCATGAGTAAAAATCTGGCCCTAGTGAAGTCAATGGAAGTTTTGTCACTGAGTTCTATGGAGCCGAGCTTTCACCCAGTTTTTAAGATATATTAAATTTGGGGGCCATCAGAGTGTGTACACACACACACACCCCTGAACCGCCCTTATTAGCAGCAAGTGTCAAAGCCCAAACCTTCGCTCTCCACGTTCAACCTCACAACATTAAAAATACTAGTAATGGGTAAATATCGGATATTGTAGGAAGCAAAATCATCTCTGGTTTAAGTAGGTGCAACCTCACGGCAGGCAGTGTGGTTGCACAGGGGCTGATTTCAGCCATAGGCATCTTTTCATAATGGTTTGAGAAGAGCAGTGGCAGACAGTACTATAGCCATAAAATGTAGTAAAGGGTAACAAAAGGAGACCAGCTCTGTGAGATATTTGAATATCTGCATATTTAAGAGCACTCCTTTAGATAACATGAAGGATGCGCGCATAATTGAGTGGCAATAGCTACGATCCCTCCACTGAGAGAAGAGTCAGAGTATACAGAAGGACATTAGTTTATAGATCTTTTAGATTTGTACGATCCAAGTCAGAGGAACATGTGGAATAACAAGGCAGGAAAAGTATAGGACTTTTTCTTCTTATTTTGTTTAAGTGGTGAGGAGCTAGTCAGATTCCTTTCTAAATAGGTGAGCACTTGCAATGCTGATGATGGCAACTTCAGAAGAACAGTTATATTCAGGACTATTCCGGGGAAATTCTATGCCAAAAAAAATTAAAAATTCTGTGAACAATATTTTAAAATTCTGCAAAATTCTGCATATTTTATTTGTTAACATAACACAATATAATCATACAGGTTTCAGTTATTTTGGTAATTTATTTAAAAATTCCTGTTAGCAAGAATGTCTGTAATAATTCAGATAACAAAACAGATTCAGGAAATGTTTTTTGACAAATAGATTCCTTACCAGGCATATTAGTACAGAATGTTGAGTAATAATTCATTTAAACTACACAACAGAAACATATTTCCTGCTCCCCTCAGAAGCACTGCAGAGGCTTGGGGGAGTCAGGGGTAATGTAGTTGCTGAGGGAGCAGGAAGTAATTGCTGGGAAGGAGCCTGGGAGTGAACCTGAAGGATTGTTGGTTGTGGGTGGGAGAAGTATGGAACAGTTTTATTTTGAGGGGCGGGATTGTTGGGGAGCCTCCCCCATGCAGACTCTGGCTGACCCCATTCAATCAGGCACATCTGCCACTGTCCCCCTGAACCTCTACTCCTCATTCAACCAGGTATATCTGCATATGTCCCCATGTGGGCCTGAACCCCCACGTCCTCCTGTCCCTATGTGTCCCTATACCCTCATTTAGCCAGGCATAGCCGCCCCTGTTCCTCATGAGTCCCTATACTCCCACTCTCTCTGTCCCAATTTGTCCCTGTTCGCCCACTCCCATTCAGCCCCTGGCTCAATGCTGTCACCCCACTAGCGCCTGTGCCCTTGCTCCAGTCTGTTCATCCCCAATAGTCATTCTTAATCCAGTCTGGGTGACCCCCTCCTCCTGCCCGCCCCCCTCGGCTGGTAGCCCAGTGTGTTCTACTCTGTCCATCCCCCCACATTCTGGGCCTCCTCACCTGGCATCACAGGCAGGGTGCCATGAGGAAGGCCCTCTTCCTCTCCATGGCCGGCTGCTCTGGCCTGTGAGTCTATTGCGCTCTCTTCTGGTGCCACATCAGCCCCTGGTGGGTGAAAGGTATAATTGCAGCTTCCCTTTGCCTTCGCATCAGAATCAATTATTCTGTGGTTTAAAAAAAAAACTGCAAGGGACATTAATTCTGCGCTTGCACAGTGGCACAGAATCCCCCCAGGAGTACAGGATCCTGATTAGCATTGATTCAGGTTACAGAGCAAATATTTTTATTTTCTTAGCTTGCCAAATATTGCATTAATTTCATATACCGTTTCTGGCTCAAGAGTGTTTCAAAGGTGTTTTGGTTTAATGCACTACTTTAGTTACAAGAAATATTTTCCACAATGTACTATTACCTCCTCTTGCATAATTTTTTGAAAACTGTGTTTTGCAATGGAAAATTTTTTACAGCATACTGCATGTTATGTTACACAACTCTTTGGGAACTAACTAGTCTGTCTGTCAAGACTTTGGAAATGCAACTTTAAATTAGCTATTGTTGAGGAAGGGTAGAAGTGATAGAACAAACAGCCATACTGTGGAAGGGTAAAGGGGACAATACTGGGGATAATAACTGTATCTACATTTAGAACTTCAAACTGTGAGACTATCATAAGTTTAAAGTCCTATGATACTGTACATCTGATACATTGTACAGTAAAAATACAGCATTCTTTAAGTTATTCTTTATACTATACCAGAAGTGGGATCAGTTGTGTAGTCCTGCCCCAAGCATAATTACATAGTATAGCTGAAACATATAGGTATCATGTCAAAGTTCCAGGTCTAACTGAAGTCAGTGGGAGTTATGTCAGTGACTTCAACGGGAACAGAATCAGATCTTATATTACTGAATTATTTCTTTTATGTAGTTCTTTAGACTTGTGCTATTAGACTTGCCATTTTTGCAAACTTCCTCTAAAAACTAAGAACTACAGTAGCCAAATTTATTCAGCAGGTGGCACCAAGAACATTCAGCAAACAGCCAAGGAAATGTCTTCTTTATTTATCTTTGGTGTATGATAGTGCACCCCATTGTACTGCAGCAGTGGTCACTCTGGCTGCATTTTTGGCAACTTGTTTACAGAAAAATGTAACATCCAGGAAATCACTTCCTCAACAGGGAATGTCTGACTTTTTTGTGCAGTGCCCTTGAGCTCCCTTCCCGCACCTGGGGAAACTGAGGATCAGACAAAGATAACAAAATAAATAAGACTCAACCACCAATGGCAACACAACCCTTTCAAATAAAACTTTCCAACTGGGTGACCAAAGAATAAATCCAGGATGGATTATCATATTAAGAATTTGTGCTGTTTATCATTTTTATTATAGTAACACATAGAATTTGGTTCTTTTAATAAATGTGCTCTTGTTCTAGAAAAAGGGATGCACTCAATCAGGAAAAAATTACAAATAGTATTCCCATATCCATATGTTCCCTGGGAAGTCCATTCTTTTAATTGGCATCACTACCGCTATTGGATTTGTGTTTCACTTATGGTATTTGCATGGTCTTGTTATATTTGGACAATATAATTTAGCACTGTGATTAAATACTTGTATATCAGCTTATACAATGATTTCTGAACACAGAATATCCCTAGAGATGAAGGGTATAAAAAGACACTTATAAAAGGGTATAAAATTATGAAATTATTACTGAAATTATGTTAAAGCAATTACTTCTCTAATTACTGACAGGATGATTCCTATATAATTGAATGTTGAAACTGTTATCTGTTGTGTTTGTTTTTTGGAAGGAAATACATTTAATTTCTATGGTGAAATATTTATTCATTAAGTTTACACAAGTGGCCTCATATTGGTAAATGGCATTTGCAATAGCTTTGTTTCCAAATTTTCCTTTTTTGGGTATTATATGTCCTTTGAATGCCATTTTTTGTATTATATTTTAAGGCTGTTTTAAAATATTTAAGTTTTATTCAACTGGGTTTTTAAATAGTATATGATCATGTTAAGAAACTAAGAGGATTAATGTTTGTGGATATAATTGTAGAATGGAGATTAGTTGAGTACCAACTTAAATAAACTAAGGTAGTTAGGACTTGGCATATTGAGCCAAATTCAATTCCCAGCTGTGTCCCTATTAACTTCAGTGGAATTACATCAGGGATAATATGACTCATTTTCTTTCAGTTAAGGTTTCTGTACAGCATGTATGCCTCTAATGAATGAGACAGGGAATAGGTGAAAAATAGACCACCTCAATTGCCATTTTATTTATTAAGTCTGTCTCTATTTATTTGCTAGTGACTGTTTTTATCAGCTAGTATCCTGTCTATTTATATTTTGTCCTTTGTACCTTTACATGTTTCCTGTCAATTTTTGCAGTTTGTCCCAGAAAGCAGAGTAGCTGACATTTAGAACTGTTTTCTAGTGGTACTGTCATATACTGTCTCATTGCTCTCAAGTGAGACTTTTTTTTTTAGAAGAAAAGACAAAAGATCTTGCAGTGTTAGGCTTTAAGCAGCTAGAGACCAATACATTTTTCATCATGAGATGACAAGTTTTCTCTATTGACAAGAGCTTCAGAAGCGGAACTCCTGAGCGCAGAAAGGAGTAGTGATTGAAAGTATCTGTTCACCTTTCTACAGATAACAATGATTCATATCAGGAAAGAAAAGGAAGGGATGTTGGTGGAAAAGAGGTGCAGGTTTGCTGGTTCTGCAGAGCTCCCAGCTGCACACACAAAAAAAAGATGGTTTTAAAAAAAAAAGTCAGTTACCGTGACTGCAGTATTCTGTTTATTCCTCACAAGGTTCAGTAACACTTCACTTTTCTATACTGTATACTGACTTCCCATATGAAAATAACTCATACTTTTTTGAAGCAGAATTTCTGGTTCATTGCGGTGTCCTCTCAAATTGATTATTGTAATGTTTTATTTATTAGCATGCAAACTCCTACAAGAGACGCTTAAATAAATATAGCAGAGCAGTAAAATTCTGACAGGTGTTAAGCTATGCAGTCACAAGACCCCATATCTTTTACAGGGTGCATTGGTCATCAGTCACATTTTTGCAGTAGGTCATGTGCTTACGCTGCCTTATAAAAGTTTTTATGGATAAAGCTACCTTTTGATTCCTTAGTCTCCTGAATGTCAACTACAATTAAATTGATTCAAGACTCCTTGGATCTTTGCTCTGAACATATGTCACTTTGGCTAGCCCTTGTTTGTCGATCATTTTTGTGGAAATCAATGGAAATTAGGAGCCTAAATAGTTTTGAAGAACTGGGCCTCATTGCTTAGGAGTTGTACTTGTCTACATGCAGATTTGCACCAGATTAACTTTAGATGTGATGTTAAACTGATTTAAGGTATGCACTGCGACTGAAGGTATTATTGCAACATGTGTTAACATAGCTGGGTTAGATTTAATCTTGCTAGCATGAGTATCAATTGCTGTGAAGCCAAGGCAGCATGGGCTTCAGTGTGGGCTATCCAAGTAGAACCCAGATATTCGCAGATTTGCAAGGCTCTCTGAACAAGCCCATCCAGGACGCGAGGTACTTACTCAGGAAGCTAGCTCATGCTGAAGCTTGTGCTGATGCAGCTTCACAGCAAGGCACTTATGCTAGCTAGATTTAAGCTAGTTTGGGCATGTCTACATGTGTTGCAGTCACATCTCTGGCTGCAATATAAATATACCCTTAGTTAAACTGATGTATACAATTTAAACCAAGCTTGTAGGGTTTAGTTTAAGTTTTTTAGGAACAGGATTAAACTTAATAAAAATAAGTATCAGAGGGGTAGCTGTGTTAGTCTGGATCTGTAAAAGCAGCAAAGAGTCTTATGGCACCTTATAGACTAACAGACATTTTGGAGCATGAGCTTTCGTGGGTGAATACCCACTTTGTCTGATGGTTAATAAAAATAAACCACTCAAACCAAAATAAGAGTGTTTACACAGTGGATTGCATTAGTTCAATTACCTGAAGGGGGGTTCCAAAGAGGATGGAGCTAGGCTGTTCTCACTGGTGGCAGATGACAGAACAAGGAGCAATGCTCTCAAGTTGCAGTGAGGAAGGTCTAGGTTGGATATTAGGAAAAACTATTTCACTAGAAAGGTGGTGAAGCACTGGAATGGGTTACCTAGGGAGGTGGTGGAATCTCCATCCTTAGAAGTTTTTAAGGCCCAGCTTGACAAAGCCCTGGCTGTGATAATTTAGTTGGGGTTGGTCCTGCTTTGAGCAGGGGGTTGGACTAGATGACCTCCTGAAGTCTCTTCCAACCCTAAAACAACAAAAACAAAAAAACCCTAAACCCATCCAAGTTTGTGTGTAGACAACCCCTTATTAAATTACTGAATTCTCAGTTACATTTAGGCTCCTTTATGCTTCCAGAATGGTGTAAAGGGGCCTAAGTGTAACTAAGAATTAAGCCCAAGTGAATTATATTCATTTGAAATATATTAGCACATTTGCTTAACCTTCTCATACTAAAGTCTTGTCTACAATTTGTTGACATAAGTCAGGTTTTGTCGACAAAACTGTAGCGATATACACACTGTAATTCGCCTTCTGTTGACAAAACTCTCCTGCATTGCTGACAAAATAAAGCTACCTTTACAAGAGGTGTAGAGCTTTTTGCGGCAAAGTTATGTCAACAAAATGTTAGTGTAGACATTGCGCTTGGTTATGTTGCTGAATATGGCTTCCAGGAGGTGTCCTGCATCGCCCATCCTGACCGCTCTAGTCAGCGGTTCGAATTCCACTGTCCTGCACCCAGGTACAAAGGCATCCGCCCCTTGCCCTTTAAAAGGCCCAGGAATTTTTGAAATTCCACTTTCTGTTTGCTTGGCGTGGACAGCTCACATCGCATCTCATCCATCTGATGATGGCAGCTCCATGAAGCAAATGCTCTCCCACTTGGAGCACACCTGAGTTGTTGGATCTGCTGGCACTGTTGAGGGAGGAGGCTTTGTAGTCTTAGCTCTGCTTCAGGAACAGGATTTCTTGTGATTTGTTGGATAAGGGCTATGAATGGGACATGCATCAGTGCCATGTGCAGATAAAGGAGCTGAGGCAGGTATACCAGAAGGCAAGGGAGGCAAACCATTGCTCTAATGCTGTGTCGAAGACCTGCTGCTTCTTTAAGGAGTTGGATGCCATCTTTGGCAGTGACCCCACCTCCACTGCCAAGAGCCCTGTGGATACTTTGGTGGGGCTGGAGATGGTGGACTGTGGACTCAACCCTGAAGACAATGTCGTGGATGAGGACGATGAATTGGAGGATGATGCAGAGTACACATCAAAGTCATCTGCTATATAAAAAGACACATTACTGGTGCTCATTGTCAAACTGTTGCCTCAAAGCCTTCCTGATTTGAATAGCCTCACATTATGCCCCTCTAATAGCCCTGGTATCTGGCTGCTCAAAATCAGCCACCAGGCGATCATCCCGACGGAAACTTTTCATCCTTACCCTCACAAATATTATGGCATGCACAGGAATATTTTCCACATTTAGGTCTAACCTGCCATAAAGGTTTTAATCTGCCAAAGGTACATTCTATGGTCATTCTGTACCTGCTCAGCCTATTGAAGCACTCCTTGCTGCTGTCCAGGTTTCGCATGTAAGGCTTCATGAGCCATGGGAGTAAGGGGTACACTGGGTCTCCCTGGATCACTATGGGACTTTCAACATCCCCCACTGGAATCTTCTGATGTGTAAAGTAAGTCCCTGCTTGCAGTTTTCTGTACAGGCCAGTGTTCCTTTATATTTTACTGGGTTTTGCAAAAGAAGGGAGAAGGAATTCTAAACAAGTGAAATTGAAGTACAGGAAATAAAGAAGACCTAGTCTTAGATGGCTCTGTGTGGAGTAAAAAATATGGACAACCAGCTTTTTCTGCTCCTCTCCTCCCCAACTTTGTGCACTTGCTCAGAGGACAGCAACACTTTTGGAGTAGAAAGACTGGGTGAATATTAGTGCTTCTAATTGGCAGTGTCCTCACACCCTTTCTGCATCATTTCACCCATGTGTAGTAAGCCTGAGAGCAGAGGTAATACCCACATGTAATTTGCAAATGTAACACCTATTGACTTTCTTTGGCAGAGCACCGCAGCTACAGAGTGTGTACTATAGTGAGGGTCTTGTTGCTAAGGCATTGGCTTGGCAGAAGATCGGGGGTCTCTTTGTAGCTCTGCCATAGACTTCCTGTGGGACTCTGGACAAGTCACATGATATCTCTATGCCTCAGTTCCCAATCTGTAAAATGGGGATGATACTTATCCACTTTCCAGGGTTGGTGAGAGGATAAATTTTTCAGTGCAAGGTATGGGCAATCACATTTAGCACCATACCTAAGCTCGTAAATAAATAAATCCACTCAAGCAATTACCCAAGGGACCAAAAAAACCTGATTGCTTACTGGAGGTAGTGTTCTACTAAAGATGGAGCAGAATTCTACTCATTGCATTGAAGGCCAAGCTTGTAATATAAAAGGTTGCCTAATAAGTGTGGCATTTTGCATAGGCTTCACTGCATAATATACAGCTTATGCTCCAATACATTTGTTAGTCTTAAAGGTGCCACAGGACTCTCTGTTGCTTTTTGCATAATATACTGAGATTCAATGCAAAATCTATATTAATGCTCCATTGACAATAAGAATTTAAAACTACAAAAGGAAGTGGATTCAAAGTTCTGGTTCTCATAGCTAATATAACTCTTTTCCACTGAACATTTGTAACATTTTGTATTGACATATAATGGCGTTAACTGTATGCTGCTACACACACATGTAATCAATGTGACTCAGTTACCATACAAATAGTTAAATTTTCCCAGCATTTAAAATCTTAGTCATTAACCGTATTAACACAAATTTTTTTTGCACTGATATTTTTTAAAAAAGCTTACCGAATGAAACATATTATTCCATTTTAAAAATAAATAGAAAAAGATTAATACAAAAGTGGATTGGGGACACATTAAAACAAAATTATGCTGTTTGCTCCTTTCAGTGGGCCATGCTAGAGTCTGATGTGCAGCATTCCAGATAAGGTCCACTTGATTAATATTTATCTGCCCTGTAAATGAATCTTGATGGTCCCATCAGCTGAAGAAATGACCTGCTTATTGTCTAATTTAATATAATGATGGGAAGAATATAAACAGGTAGTTAACATGAGGGCTCTGTGCATAGGAAAGTCAGTTCTGGAGGTTTCAATGCTAATGTGGATCCTTCTATTCTGTCCCTCTAGTCCCTCCCCGTCAGCCAGGAAACACATTAGTGCTATGGGGCTGTAGTTGTAAGCAGCTGAGTGGTTCTGTAGCCACTCCATAGCCTGGGGGAAGGATTATTTTCCTCACATCCCCTGCAGAGCTATCAACACAGACCAGTATTCAGCCTGCGTACTGGATTTCAGGATTTGGGCCTAATACAGAAAAGCAATAGATATATGTAGAGAGACAAGATATTGTGCACCATAGTATCTAGCTGCTAAGAAGGCAAGGTACCAATGTCCTTCAGTGGGCTCCAACTATCAACATTTTGAGTAGACATTGAATATACTAGCCCACTGTATCACAGAGATACAAGGCTAACATTTTTCAGCGTGGATGCCTACAATTAGGTCAAATACATTCACATTTCAACACATAAGATTACTTTTCATTCACTTTAGGGGGAGGTGGTAGGTAATCAACTCCTCTGAAAATCCAGCCAAATGAAAAAATTGATTTGGATACTCTAATTTGAAATATTGGGCCAAAGATCAATGAGACAGTACTGGAAACAAAGAGTACTGATTTAAGCAAAATATCGTAGGAAATGAGCTATATTTTTTAAATTACAAGTCATCATAGCTACAGTTTATTTTTAAAATACATAGTGCCTTCATATTACATCTCGTTCTTATTTTTACTTTTCCAGTATCCTGCCATTCTCTACTCTTCTACTGTACTAGTAGTTATGCTTAAGAGAAATTTCAATTTAGAGGGGTCCGGGGACAAACCTAAATATTGAAGTGGGTTAAAATACCCCATCTTTTCACCTCTGCAGATCTTGATTCAAATCCCTTGTTTGTATAACCACAAGAAAATTAGTTGATTGTATCCTACTCCCCATGTATCAACATAAACAAACCTAAAACTGGGCACACTTAGGCCTGGTCTACACTGGGGGGAGGGAGAAATCGATTTTAGTTATGCAACTTCAGCTACATGAATAACTTAGAGCTACTGCGGTAAGTTGATTGCTGACTCTCCCTCGTCGACTCCGCCCGTGCTTCTCACTCCAGTGAAGTACCAGAGTCAACGGGAGAGTGCTCAGCGGTTGATTTATCACATCTTCACTAGACGCGATAAATCAACACCTGTTAGAGTGATTGCTCCAGAGGTAAGTGTAGAAATGTCCTTAGGCATGGTTTGCAAATGATCATGCAGACTGGCTGATGCAGCCATCCCAATTCTTTGTTAGACAAGCCAAACACCTTCTGCTGTAAACACAAAGTTGAATGGAGTGTGTGGAGATCATGCCTGGCAGCAGCCTGTTCTAAATTGGTTGCCTGAGTCAACCACCAGGATTCCTTATCTTTCTTACACAATGACTAGATGACAAACATATTGCCTTTGCTTTTGCTATCAACAAACAAGTGTTTGGAGACTTACCTTATAACTAGTTCCCACCACAGCGAGCATCTCCTCACTGATCATGGATGATGTTTGAAGGGTGGAGGCCTCAGTGCTGAACTAGCAGTAATCAGCACTGATGACCTGAAACAATGTCATTCCTTGTCAGATGACAGGGGCATGAGCCTTCAGTCTCTAATGCTTTGACAGCCTTAAGCAGTTCAGAACAAAAAGCCATCTGATAGTGTGGCTGTAATAAGAGCTTTTGGTTGAATTGGACTAATGTCGGCCCATTAACTGGCTGAGTTTGAAGTTGGAGGCTGACTTTTGTCAGCAAAAGCCAATGGTCAGTGTTAAGTTCAGCACCTCTGTGAACTCAGACATCCATGAGTGTTGACCACCAAGCCTCTGCCCATTACCATCAGGCAGCCTCCAACTCCAGATTACAGCTAGCACCAGACTGGACATCAAGCAAGTGGCAAATGTCAAATATTTGGGAAGCATCATAGATGAAAGATGTAGACATTCGTATAGCAACAGCTGCTGCTGCTGCCACCAAGTTTCGGGCCTTTCAGCTGCCTCTGTGGGGACATTGTGACATCAAGCTTGCTATGAAGCCATGAATGTATAGAACTATGGTTGTACCGATTCTATTGTATAGAAGTGAAACATTGGTGCTGAGGAAAGCTGCAGAGCACCCACTGATGTTTTCAATTATTGTCATCCTCGTCAGCTACTCTATATCAAATGGCAGGACAAGATCAGAGATAAGAATATTTGAAGCCAAACCCAGCAACTGCCTCTAGATCTGGTTTCTGAGGCTTTCTTGGAATAGACATATTATTAGAATGGCAAACCAATGAATTCTGAAGCATGTATACCAAGGAAAACCATGTGACACTATCTGTAAGACCATGTCCCTCTGGGAAGTGCTGTGATGATGAGGAGGAGGAAGCAGTGGCACAGAATGAGCCTCTCTCACTTTGTCTGGTCCAGCAAACCTTGAAATTGGAGAAGAATGATTACTTAAAATCAGGATTCAATTTCTCTGGCAGAACTACTTGTGGAAAATTGCTCAACAGCTGGTTCAGCACAGTGCTATTACAACAGGCAAACTACCAGTAAGAAAGTATTTATTGGCTTATTATTTTGATTCGTTCCCCATTATATGGACAGGAAACCTCTCTCAAACCAGACAAATTTTCAAACCAGTAGAAGTGTGTTAAGTGCACCAATTAGAGTTCCACACATACCCGAGCAATACATCCCCTCACAAATTAAAAAAAGAGAGAGACACACGATTTCATATGCTCTGTAAATGTTTTTTGTTTTGGTCCATAGAGGTTACTTGAGTTATTGATGTGAGATCCTGGTTCTTGCTTATGTACATGTATTATAAATAATGTCAGAAAAATGTTTACTTAGCTAGCTTATTGGGAGAAATAGTGAAAGGAAAGAAATTGGCCACATGCTTCATAATAAACAGAAACTAAGGAAAACATGGGAGTTATCTCAATTTGTTTATATATTTCGTTTTATTAATACATTTTAAATCATTCTGTGTTTTCCACTGGTCAGAATAATAAGCATCTCCAAGCTGATATTCAGCCTGAATCTGTGTTATTTTGGGACAAAAGCAGAAAGACTCACATTTCAAGCCATCACCATGTAGTTCTGGGTACCAGTAATGGGACTCCTGGAGCATATTGAGAAAATAAAGGGCCAAATGGTCTTTACTCAGTCCTTACTCAGACAAAACTCTTACTGTCTTATTTACAATAAAAATTCCCAGACCTATCCATGCCATACATACTAGGTGCACACAAGCAAATGCATACATTGGCTGACCACTAACATCTTAATACTCAGATGTCAAAAATCAACTGCATGCACAGATGTTGCTACTCAAAAAGTGCACTTGCACACACTGAAAATTTAGCCCTCCAGATTCTAGCTGGTAAAATATAAAATTACTCCAAGGAATAACTCCATAAACTAAAATACATTATAAAAATATTGAGGAGCTTTGTGGACCCATATTCATACTAGCTAGTAAAATCAAGTTGGTGTGGAGGTACAGTATTGTATTCATTGTTGGTAAAAATCATGAAGCATCTTTCACAGAAAGACAGGATGTCAGCTTCTCTCAAATAAGTGGCCATCTATATCTATACTGATAATCTCACCAGTTGGCATCTGCCTGAAGTATTCCTTTCTGGGGCAAGTTGAGAACCCTCATACTCCTTTCATCCATATCAGTCTGGTTTTAGGCCTAAATATGGCAAGTCTGCATTAGTTTTGTTGATTGAAGATGTACTTTTACTGATGGACAAAGGTCATGATCAAGATTTTAAAAAGTAACTAGTGATCTGGGGTGCCTAATTCAAGACATTTTGAGGCAGCTGATTTTCAGAAAGTTCCGAGTACCTGCTCTCTGAAAATCAAGCACTTTTAAAGGTATCTTAAAGTGGGTGCCAGAAAAGAGAGGCACCCCAAATCACTAGCCACTTTTGAAAATATTGGCTCAACTGCCTATGCTAGGGCAACTTTTCATGCCACTGACCATGAGCCTGGTTGGGATAGGATTGCTCAAGTAGTTCTTTTCTTTTAGAAAGATCACAGTAGGTCTTGTTAAACAATTGTTCATTAGCTCCTAAGGTCTCGGTCATATGTCTTCCTCAAGATTTTATGCTATCACCCCCTATTCAATGTGAATGTGAGTGTGAGGCTGGTGGAGAAGCTAGGAAGAAGAATTAGACTGTGAAGCTCTTAGTATATGGACGACATGCAAGTCTAGTTCCCCTTTTCATCAACAGAGAAGGTGCCATTTCCTTAATGACCCAGTGCTTGCTTGACAGAATGACTTGGGTTATTATGAGCTGGTTAAAACTCAATCCAGGGAACACAAAAATGTTGAAACAGGATTTTCAACCTTGTCACAACTTTTCCTTCCCCCCCCCCCTCTGAAATTAAAATGTCAGTGAATTGGACACAATTTTGATGTAACTACATTTTCCACGAGAAATCTGTTCTACTGAAGTTTTTCTGACCATCTCTAATCAAAATGATTAAAAAATTGTCTTAGTTAAAACAAAACAAAAGAGCATTTTCTGTTATCTCATGGTACAGTAGCACTCAGCTAAGTGGAACAGTGGGGAATAATAATGTATAGCTTCAAAAATCTAATTCCCTGATAATCATTTTTGATAGACATCATTTACTGATTTTTCAAAGACAAAAGCTAGATACCCTTGGCACTCTTCAGTAGTGGCTAACCTGGTAGGTAATCACTAGAAGTATATCTGCTTTTCCCATTGTTTAGAAAGCAAAATCTCTTCCTCAGCTGAGTATAGATCAATTACATTATTTCTTCCTTCGCAGAGTACAGCTCAGTTACTGATCCTGCAAACAGTGACATGCATAAGTATTTCCACTGACTTTAATGGAACTACTCAAGTGTTTAGATTTATACACAGGTGTAAGTATTTGCAGAATAGTGACCTTAGTGATGGAAGGGCTATGAAATGCATTAGCTTCTGAATTCTGACAGCGTCTCTAAACAGGAATACTGTTTTAATCTGAATTAAAATCTGAATTAACGGAAGGTGTGAATTTGAAGTGGATTTGTTCAACTGCATTAAATCCCTGTGTGGATGCTTTTGGTATAGATTAATTCACTTATCTCCACTCGGATTCATAAACCCTCTTTTAGAGCCATAAACACGTTCCGAGAGCTCAGCACTTAAAGTAGGTCAGTCCTTTAAAAAAAAAAAAAAAGACGGTAGTGCCACCCTCCTCCTATAACATTTAGCCTGGTAGTTAAGACACTCACCTGAGCTGTGGGAGACTGGAGTTGAATTTCTCCTACCTGATATGGAGGAGACATTTGGAATGCATGCTACAGTATTGGGCCCAAAAGATGAGATGGGGGGAACACCTAGTTTGTGAATCCTGTTGAGGAGGCAGCTGGATGTGCACCCATCTGGTCAAATATAGGTGCCTAGGGGACTTTAACAGCAGAAATGTATTATATGTTGTGATAGACCCAGGCCAGTTGGGAACAGCAGAGTAGTAGAAGGGAGATAGTGGCCACTGGATACGCAGTTTTCTGTTCGCTGAGTGACCAGAGCAGGAGCTGCTCCAGGCTAATGAGAATATCTGACTCCAATTAAGCTGCTAAGTGTCAGGTGAGGCTGTTAAGCACCTGACTCTAATTAAGGCCCCTCTGATGCTCCAGTCAGGCCAAAGAGAGACAGGGAGCCAGAGGAAAGGAAGTGCGTGCGAAGAACTGGGAGCAAGAGGCATACAAGAAGCTGAGAGTGAGTAGGCATACTGCTGGAGGACTGAGAAGTACCAGCATTATCAGACATCAGGAGGAAGGTCCGGTGGTGAGGACAAAGAAGGTGTTGGGAGGAGGCCATGGGGAAGTAGCCCATGTAGTGCAACTGTACCAGGAGGCACTCTAAACAGCTGCAGTCCACAGGGCCCTGGACTGGAACCCAGAGTAGAGAGCGGGCCCGGGTTCCCCCCAATCCTCCCAACTCCTGATCAAACACAGGAGGAACTGACCTGGACTGCGCTTCTACCAGAGGGGAAGGTCTCTGGGCTGTTTCCCGACCCACAGGGTGAATCTGTGAGGCGAGCAAATCCGCCAATAAGCGCAGGACCCACCAAGGTAGAGGAGGAACTTTGTCACAATGTCTACACAGTGAAACAAAAACAACCCTCCACCCTCCCCCAGCAGTGAGTCTCAGAACCTGGGTCATCTGACTCGGGCTCCTACTGCAGTGCTAAAAATAGCAGTGTAGACCTTTGGGCTCGGCCTGGAACCTGGGCTCTGAAACCTGGCAACGGGGGACTGTCTTGGAGCTTGGGTTCCAACGCAAGCCTGAATACCTACATTGCTCCTTTTAGCCCCTTGAGTACCAACCCTGTGAGACCGAGCCAGTTGACCCAGCTCTGAGACACACCATTAAGGTCTTTTTTTGTTGTGTAGATGTACCCTTAGGTGCTTAGAGACTTCCGGTGCGTAGAGGATTCGGCAGCAGTTGAGTAGGGATATTGGAATGCCAGAGGTGCCTAAATGTTGAATTTAGGCCTCTATAGTAGATGTTAGGTGCCTAAATCCCCATTGTGAATCCATCCAGAGTGCCCGACAGTAGCAGGCAATTACCTCACATGGATCTTCTTTCTCCATTTAAAGTTAAAAACAACCTTACATAAAGAGACAGCTATTACCTGTAGTGATTTAGAAACACAGCCAGTTGCCAAATGTGGTGTCAGGTTGCACTAGGTGATCTGCTTTATCTAATTAGGTCCACTATGAAAATTGCTTTTCAAATTTAATTTTAAAATTAGTCAATGAAGATTAGTTATGGCATCCACATGCCTAAATGTGAAAAAAATAAAAGACAAACAAACCAACCTGTAGACTCAACTTGCTGGAGAACAAAGAAATGTACTGTTTAATCTGACATGATGCAGCTGTGCTATAAATTGGAATTGGATACTATTTAGGCTCCCAAAGGCTACAAGGAACTCAGCAAAATAATTATTGATTAAAAAATGCCCAAGTAGTTAGGCTTATTATGCAGGTTTCTTTCTGTGCTAAGAAATGAATGCAATCAAAACAAAAGGAAAAAAAAAAGAGCACAAAACCCAACCCCCCTGGTAATTTCTATACCTTTGTACTAAAATCAATGGCTCGTTCTCACCAATTTCTTCAGACAATAAGCACATTTTTTCATATTTCAGCAGTTATTTGCAAGAAGAGAGATTTTGTAGTCCCCTCAACCATTTTTTTCAGATAATTTGATTTGAGACACAGGTCTGAAGTAAGGAG
This sequence comes from Mauremys mutica, assembly GCF_020497125.1. Lineage (NCBI taxonomy): Eukaryota > Metazoa > Chordata > Testudines > Geoemydidae > Mauremys > Mauremys mutica. The sequence goes on from NW_025422831.1 coordinate 97,569, forward strand.
GTGGTCAGCTCTTCAAACTGAAGCTTGGGTCATCCCATGCCATAAAATAAATAAATAAGTAAAACAAAGTTTAGGTCAGATTTTTTTTTTAAATCCCAAACCTAGCCATATATTGAAATGAAAACTGAACACTTTCTTCATTGTCCAAGACAAAACTACAACACAGGCTCAATTAGGCACCCTGGGCAGGTGTTCCCTGCAACAGTCACGTGTGTCATGGCTTTGCCACCTACATCAAGGAAGGCATTAAGGATTGTAACATGATAGACACCAGGAGTAATTCCAGAATCCTTACCATCTCAATAAGAATAATCAAGACAAAGGTAGTAATGCTTATAAATCACTGAAAACAGACTGGTCTTCTCCCCCATTACCCACAACTTCTCGCCTGACTAGATATGTCATTTATTTCTATAGCCATCACATGACATTGGGTTATAATAGTATAATAGATACTGTGGGTGAGGTACTTGTGGAATGGTCATCAGATGAAGACACATACCTTCTTATTGATGCAAAAGACGGAGACACTTTTCATTCTGTCTGCTGGAACAGAGACAACAGCCCAGATCTCTGCTTCTTCAGCAAAGATCAGTTAGGAATCCCTCAGAACGCCTCCAGAACCATTCTTGGTAACTCTTCATGCAGTCAGCATTGACTGGTGACTTCTGAAAGGCAAACTAGCTAGAATTCACTGCGACAATTGAGGCCACTGTTGGCATAATTCCACTGAGGCCCAAAAATTTCAGTTGTTTTGCCTGGCTTATATGAATAGCTGCAAGAAAAAACAGTTCTTTCAGCAATCAAAATGGATACACCCCATGCTAGAAACCCACAAACAGAAAGTCTATTACAGGAGCACCAAACATCTGGTGACTCAAACACGGTAACATCCCTACTAGAGTCACTGATTTTAGAGCAATGTCAAAGATGGATCCACATGGTTGAAATTCTGGACTTTGCCCTCTTCAGCCACAAAGCATGAGTATCATTGCATTAGTTTGGGGCTGCAAACCCAGTGAAAACATCAAAATCCTGAAGTCTCAGCTGATGTGATTGCAAGAATGCTCCCTATGAACTCAAAAGCACCAGCAAAAACTCCTTGTGAACTCAAAAGCGCAAAGTGTGCACAGCATTCCAACAAATAGCTCAATATCTGCCTCATCCTCCCTATAGTTGCCTTTCCCTGTTGAGAAGGCAAACAAGGCCTTCTCACTCATGAAAGCTGGGAAAGCTGCAGGATCTTATGGGGTCTTTCCAGAATTTCTTAAATACTTTGGAGTCAAGGGACGGAAATGTCCTGCTTCTGACAAATGCCCAAGCCCAGCTGCCGGAGCTCTGGCAGCGCTTTAAAGGGCCCGGGGATCCCCGCAGCGGCCGGTGCTCTGGGCCCTTTAAATGCCCACCCGAGCCCGGCTGCCAGAGCTCCGGCGGTGCTTTAAAGGGCCCGGGGCTCCCTACAGTGGTTGGAGCACCGGACCCTTTAAATCCCTGCCCGAGCCTGGCGGCCGGAGTTCCGGCGGCACTTTAAAGGGCCTGGGGCTCCCCGGAGCAGCAGGAGCACCGGGCCCTTTAAATCCCTGCTCGAGCCCAGTTGCAAGAGCTCCGGCGGGGATTTAAAGGGCCGGGGGCTCCCCACAGTGGCAGGAGCCATTTAAATTCCCGCCTGAGCCTGGCAGCCGGAGCTCTGGTGGTGCTTTAAAGGGCCCAGGGCTCCATTATGACAGAAGCAGGAATGTTATGTCCATTATGACAGAAGCAGGAATGCTTCACAGTCTACCAAGGGATGTCTACACTGCATCATAAACCTGTGCTTAAGCTTAGGATCAAGCCTAACCTTCCCTTGTGTCTACACTGCAATTGTGCTAACCAGCACTTAGACTAAGGGTCCCAGGACTCTGCAGTGTCTGAGCATGAGTCAAGCTGGGATGAAGGGTTCAAACACTATTGCTTTGGAGTATAGACACAGCCCTGCTTGTTCCAGTAGTCTTCCTGAAGAATCCCACAATTCCATGGGACAACTTCCTTAGTCCTCTCTGTCCCAACAATCTCTAATCTACTCTTGAAAATGGAAGCCACCCCCCTCCTTGGCAAATGGAGCAGCTCAGGTCAGCATTAAGCCATTCTCTTCTGATCACTGGTCTGCAAGCACACTGCCAGAGAGCCTCCTGGGTTTGCAATAGAGACAGACTGAACAAGACTTTGGCAAAGCAAGCTGATTCCTGGTCATGGGAGCACAGCCAGATTTTGGTGAATCTCTGGCACAAGACCAATAAAACCATGGACTTGAGCAAAAGCATCAGGAACAACCACATGTACCAGCAGCTAGCAAAAAACCTGGCAGCACTGCAGATTTCCCAGACAGGTGATCAGTGCAGGAAGTGTATTAAGCGGCTGAAGAGCAAGTATCAGAAGACCAGAGACAAGAATCACAGCTCAGGCAACTCACCAACAACATACCCATTTTATGACGACTTTGACTAGGTTCTGGTCACTGCACCCAGCACAGAGCCACCTGTGCTTCATGACAACGTGTTCAGCTGGGATGGTGCCCTGCTGGCCCCTGGATCTAGCATGGGGACTGATGGGAGCCAGCAGCAGGCTCCCAGGGAGGAGCATGACGTGACTCTGTTTATGAAACTGATCCCTGAGCAGGCTGTGGATCAGAATCAACAGCAAATTCTCAGCCTCTACTTGGAAGAGCTGTTTGATCAGCCCCCACCTTCCGAGGAGCAGCCCACTGCCAAGATTGCAGCAAACATGGTGGAGACAGAAGCCACCTCGGAGCCCAATAGGTGCATGACTCCAATTTACAGTTTATTATTATGGTAATGGGGAGAGATTTCTGCTGTAAGTGGCAATGCAAAAATGATAGCCCTGACTACCAGCGTATAGACACTAATGGCCAATTGTATCACGGCACCTTGGCATCACCCCTCCCTTTCTCCCCCACCATGTGACGTTCAACAGGGTGATCTGGAATTTCAAACATTCATACACACGTCAAAGGTTATTTTAACTGTAAAGTCACAGATATTTGCTAAGGGCATTCATGTTTTCCTTTTAGTAATAAGAAATTTGCCACTCTGTAATCACTCCTCCTAGGTCTATGCAGCTGCCTGTAAACAGTGAACGGTGTGTATGTGTGTTTGGTAAACAGTCTTCTATTTCCAAATCTAGTCCATTTCAGTTAGAGGTAATCCATTCAGTCACAAAATCATTTCCCCAAAGTACGAGTGAGGTGTCAGTTTTTTTCCAAGAACCATATTGGGTGGAGGAAAGTGGCAGATTTCAGGGAGTTTGCATGCAGCAACAACAGAGTAAGCCATGTGTGGGCTAACAGCACCATGTTAATTCCCCCATGGATTCTGACCCAATCCTGATTGATAATAGCTGCAAACTTTTCTTGAAGCAGGAACTCCAGATAGCTAGTTAAACCGCAGGGAAGGGCATATTTTCCAGGGCTTCCCACCCCGCCTGTATAGCTGACTAGTCCACTCTACTCACAACTGTGCTGTTCGATCACTATATGTTTGACTAGTTCTGCTGCATACACTGCAGGTTTCCCTACAGCCACCAAGAACAGTTATGACTTCCAAAATGTGACAGGGCTGAAATGACAGGAAAAGCCTTTGCAATGAAGATGCCATCCACACACCCCACTCTATATGGCAATAAGTTAAGAAATGTTTATGAAACAGAAAAAAGGTTATAATTTTAATCTCAGCATTGTCTTTGCACTTCTGTAACTGCAACTAACAAATCTGTGTCCAGAGACTGTGTGAAGACTGAAACATCCCCTTCATGATATGTGTTGGTTCACTTTAGAAATGTTCCATTTTTTGTCCTTGAGATTCTACAATAATTAATTTTGTGTTCCTCCACTGAGCTACTTTAGACAATGACCCTCAAACTCTATTGCCTGCTGTTCTTCAGGCACTCGATCCCTGGCCCAACATACCCTCACAGACTGTTCCAAAATGAAGCGTTTCTGTGATAAAGTTATAGCTGATGTTCTTGAGAGGGCAGACCAGCAGGTCCAGTACCAGAAGAAGAGGGACAAAAGACTGGAACCACTGCCTGCTGACAGGCAGGGAGGAAATGCGGAGGCTCGCTATGCGGGTGGAGGACAGCTTTCAGTGAGGGAATGGGTACTTGCAAAGCAGTTCCTGGTATAGGATTGGAAGCTAAGGGAAGAGGACAGAACTGTTTCAGCAACTCCTGTTTGTAATGTCTGCAAGAGCACCATCTCCTGCTTCCTGTCCAATACTATGACATGATCACCCTGCAACATACTCTCAGTCTAGCAGTAGCATGGACAACGCCATATCAGGGCAACCCAAGGATTCAGGACTCATGAGTGACTGGGCAGGGCAAGTGAACCCCCATAAAGCCTTCATTCTTCCACCCCCTCTCCTGTGGAAACAACCTTCCGCCTTCCCCCCCCATTCCCAAAGAGGAGAGAAGAATGTGAGGCCAGGAGACATATAGCGGTGCGGGGCTTGTGTAGGGTATTAAATATTTCCTGCCCATTTTTGTGGGTGTGTGGTTTTGTCATGCAGGTGGCCTGACCAAGAATGTGAGAGTGTTGTGCTATTTTAATACCTGTTTACAAATAAAGCATGTCATGTTTTCAAGAAAGTTTATTGTTGTCACTGCATCACATCAAACAATCATGATTTGAGATAATAAAGCTAAGCACATGCTCAGGAGCAATTACGCCTTAGTAAGCAAATGGTATTCCTCTAATTAGCTAGGTACAGCAATTCACATTCCAATAAATTCCATCTGTGAACCCATGTTGCCCCACCCCAGATTCATTATTCATCATGTCATTCAGAATTATATTGCATGGCAATCAAACCCACACCCTACCCAAGCACTGCCCCCCCCAAAAAGGGGGCCACTTCTCCCCTCCCCCAAGCACATTTGTACTGGTACTATTCCCCCTCTTCTACTGGGCCATGCAAATCCATAATGTGAGAACACAAAGCATCCCTGACTACTTCTGCCCAGGTGCAACCAGCTCCCTCAGTGGTAGCTGCACTTTCTGCCTGAGGGTACCGATCCAGAGTCCCCTCACTGTCCTAGGTCCATTAAGGGGGAAAATGGCTCACCTCTGGCTTCACAAATGTGGTGAAGAGCTCAGCAAGCCACAGAAATGCAGACAGCATTGATGACACTGGCATCCAAACAGATCTGTAGACATCTCCAACATGATTTTAAGCTGCCAAAAGTACATCAAACCATTCTACACCTTCTGAAAGAGTAATTAAACATTCTCTTGCCAGGGCCTCTGAAAATCAGGGTAGAGTTTCATAAGCCAAGACAAAAGGGAGTACGTGGGGTTGCCCAGAATAAGAGTGGAGACAATAAGACCATTTATGTCAATATCATTTGGTGGGAATAATGTCCCAGCCTGCCATGAATGTAGACTCCCAAGTGCTGAAACCCTGGCATTGTGAAGTTTTTCAGTACAGCCCACACTGACATTCATAAATCTGCCTCTCTAGTCTACGAGGGCCTGCTCTAACAATGGAGTGGTACCTTTTGCATTTTATGTGCTCATGTGCTCCTTGAGGAGGGCAAACTATGGGCACATCAGTCCCATCAATGGCCCCAGAGCAGTTAAGAAACCCCATTCTCTCACAGTCAGCAGTTACCTCCAGAATATCTTTAATGCCCACCACCTACGGGTAAACCACACACCTGATTGCCTCAGATACCTCTGCTACCACTTTACCCACAGTTGACTTTCTAACCCGAAATTGGTTGGCAGCAGCTTCCCTGGACTGCTGTAGGTCCAGCTTCCAGACGGTTATAGCAACCCACTTCTGGACCAGCAAGAGTAACTTCAAGTTGTGTCTCTTTACACTGGAGGGTGGAGACAAGCTGCTCACAAAGCTCCAGAAATGTGGCCTTCTTCATGCAAAAGTTTGGGACCCATTCTGGTCATCCCAAGTCTGTGTGATGATGTGGTCCCACCAGTCTGTGCTTGTGACACTGCGCCAGAAGCAGCGATCCACGTAACAGGCATTGGTGGCTATGCCAATTGTACTGAGCAGCATCTGCCAGTGCGAGTCTGTCATTCTAGGGTATGCCTCCTCCTTTGCTGCCTCCTCCTCCTGCAACTTCATCAGGAAATCTGTCACTGAAATGTCCACCACTACCTCATGGATGCTCTGCCAGTTTCCCGACACTGGTGTGAAAGTTCTAGCAAGAGAAGATCTTCAAAAGGCACTTCCTCCATGGTGCTGGCTCCAATAGCTGGGAGCCCACAGACTATTAGAAGAGAGGGGAAATCAGGAGCAAATCCAGCGAACTGGGAATGTGGTAGGATTGGAAGCATTCCCAATTCTCTGGATTTACTCCTGATTTCCCCATGTCTTCTAGTAGTCCAAAGTAATATTTCCAAAGTTCATGGACTGGCCAGAATCATACCTCCTAACATGACTACACAAGGTCCGGATGACCAGGTTGTATGGTATTGTGGTATAGTGCCTGTCATGGTTATACTGCATCAACAGGATAAGGGAAGCAGAAATCTGTCACACAAACGCCAAGTCAGTCTGCATCAAAAACTCTGATGACTGTCTGCTTTAAAAGGACAGGTGAACACACAATGTGTGTGTATGTGTGGGGGGGAGAGGAAGTAATTCCCTCCAAACAAATAGAATTAAATAATCAATTTCAAAAGGTGACCTGTTTTACCTTAGGCATGTTATTAGGTCAAATGATGGGCTTGATAAATAGTTTCAGAGTTTAGAATAGCTTTATTTCAAATTATAACTATGTATGCCCAGAGATGATCCTGAACCACAACTCTGAGCCCCATGGAAGGGATAATATAAGTCTTTTCAAATTATTGTCCATTAGTGGCCAAGGTAAGACAACAAGCACACTTCTTCTGGCATAATTCCTATCTGCAACCTACTACTTACCCAGTAGGAGGAAGAGCCCTGTCAGAGGAAGTGGGAGTGACACAGGAAGATCACCAAAAGGCCAGATTCCAAAACAGAGAGACAACAGAACAATCTGTCCAGATAGTACAGGCAATTCTCTTTTACCACTCTTTACTGCATTAATATAGTTTCATATCTGTAGTCTTTCTACAACTTATCACAAAATAGACCGCAAAGAAATGACTTGTTTCCAAAAAAGAATGAAGAACAAATGGAAAATTAAATCTGAAGTGGCACAAATTGTTAATGTGTAAATTTACCGTAGTAGCAATAAAACAAATGTGATGACCCAGATAAATAGTGTTATAAATATTCCTAATACTAAAATAGATTTTTAAAATGGTTTCAATATCTATGCCTCTGATTCTTTCACTTGGGTTAAACTATGCGCTTTGGGTGAAATCTTGGCCCCGTTGAAGTCACTCTTTGCCACCAACTTCAACAGAGCCAGGATTTCACCCTTTGGCTTCAATGGGATTACAAAATGTGTGTAAAATTAAGTATGTGCATAAATCTTTGCAGGATTGGAGCAGGGCCAATTTAAGGTATTTTGCTGCTCAGGACAGAAAAGGTTTTCAGCTCCACTTCCCCCAAAAAGGCTTAAAAAAAAAAGTTGTCAAACAAAACGGTTGCACCATAAACCAGAAATGGGGATTTGCATCTGGGGGAACCAAGGATTTGGCACCTTCAAATGTTGGTGCCCAGGACAGCCACTCTTTGTCCCTAAGGCTGGCCCTAGATTAGAGGCTATAACTGAGCTGGGCAATTTTACAAAGCCAAGACATTGTGAAAGTTTAACAATTCAGCAATTCCACTGCTATCAGTAAGGATTGTAAATGTGGAGAGAATGTTAACATATAATAGCAGCTTAATATTTTATAGAACAAGAGACAAAATTCCAATATAAAATAATTCCTCCATAGACAGGGATTTCTTATGGCTTAAAACAAAAGTTTCAACAAGATTACAGTGATAAATACACTGAGGAACACACTTATATTAAAGTCGTAAATAAGACCCACTAACAGCTAGAAATGACAGAAAATAGAGTGCTTTAAATGAAAAACTTTTTAGTCATAGCAGTCTGTGTAGTTATGTAATATAAAACATTTTCATAGTAAACAAAAAATAATTAAGGTAAATCATTTCATGTGATAGGGTTTTTTTTTTTGAAGTCCAGAACATTCAACAAAACATAAACATACACTTAGGTTAATAATTATCTACATACAAGATTTATCATGCATTTAGTATGGCACTATATTTGACATAAGCATAGCTTCCAAATAACCAGAGTTTTGAAGGTCTTGGAACATTAACTAATTTGTCTATATAAACGTTACACATAAGACCCAAAACATGGGAGGTGTTGAACCTTTGTTCTCTTAAGTCAAAATACAAATTAAATTAGTGGATTCTGCATGGCACAGTGGTTTTAACAACAGATTTTAAACATACAAAAAAAAACCACAGGGCCAGATTCACAGCTGGTGTAATTCACTGTAGCTCCATTGATTTTAGTGGACCTACACCAATTTACAGCAGTTGAGATTGGTCAAAAATGTTTAAGAGGGAGAATATCAGTCACATTTTGGTTCCTGTGGTTTTCATTGTACTGATCATAGCAGATGCTTATTATTGAGACCCATGCAGTGGAGATTACATCTGTTTTACGTGGGCAGAAGTGCCTCACAAAAGATACAGATAGTTAAAATAGTCAATGAGTCCAAAGGTGTATAATGTCACACTGCCTCAGAGTTGGCGGCAATTAGAGAGAGAGAGAAAGTATAAAATAAGTGTTTATGCAGCTATTCAGATATTATGCTCATGGGGGACATATAAGAATCTAGATAGATTGATAATACTGCACTTAGTATAACTGCCTCAAATCCTGATAGACATCTCTGTAATATAAATATTAAGCACTAATGTGATGGGTGACTGACAAACAACCTGTGTGTGTCTGTCATAAATGTTGGATGGTGTTAGAAATATAAATAGTTATGCTTTGAGGGAAATGTACACAGAAAGCTGTAGCACACAATATTCATATGGGCTCACTAGTGCGTTATGCATCATGTCTGTGAGCCATATGCTCCTGTGGGTTAAAATATACTACACTGCTTGCCTCAGAATTCTATGCACAAGCCAAGGCCTCCTAGCTAGTGTGCTGCCATGCTTACCAATAATACAAAACTAGTCCCATACAGAAGATCTGCAAACTCCACAAGAAAGGCTATGGCCTAAGAAGAGTCAGGCACATTCTAAATACCATGTCTGATTTTCATGGGTGCTGAGTAGCTGTACTTCTCACTGACTTCAGCAAGGCCAGTTCACATAGGCTCTGAAACCCACAGTAGCAGAAGGTTTCATGTTATGAAAGGTGATTTAGGTCTTCTCTGGTGGGGCAGGGAACAAGTGATACTGCTTGGGGATAAGAAGGCGCAGAATGGCCCCTGTACCACTAGTCATTTGGCAGGGGAGGAGGCAGAGAGGAGCCAAGACCAAG